>NC_057809.1:117809994-117983167 GCF_018294505.1 Triticum aestivum | reverse complement strand
AAACTTAGGCGAAACGGATTCGCGGCTAAGCCTCCGAGTGGGAGTCTGGCTCACCACTCGGTAGGATTTTGATAAACTTAGGCGAGTCCTTGGACTGCAGCTAAGCCCCCGAGTGGAAGGCTGGCTTACCACTCGGTAGGATTTTGATAAACTTAGGCGAGTCCTTGGACTGCAGCTAAGCCCCCGAGTGGAAGGCTGGCTTACCACTCGGTAGGATTTTGATAAACTTAGGCGAGTCCTTGGACTGCAACTAAGCCCCCGAGTGTGAGGGTTGCTCTTCACTCGGTAGGATTTTGATAAACTTAGGCGAAACGGATTCGCGGCTAAGCCTCCGAGTGGGAGTCTGGCTCACCACTCGGTAGGATTTTTACAAACTTAGGCGAAACGGATTCGCAGCTAAGTCACCCACTGAGGGGGAATTTTATGTGGACAAAAATAAAAAGTGACGGAAATTATGGAGGGACTATGACACTATTATTTTGAGGTCCATGAACTACAAAAGTACTTTATTGCAACTCATCCGAGTGATAAAACTTAAGTGTAGAATGGGCGGAGTAGCTCCGCGTTCCAAGCTCGGGGCTCGTCGATATTATGCTCGACGTTGTAAAGACGGTAGGCCCCATTGTGGAGGACCTTGGTGACGATGAAGGGGCCTTCCCAAGAAGGAGCAAGCTTGTGTGGTTTGTGCTGATCCACTCGGAGAACCAAATCCCCTTCCTGGAAGGCTCGACCTCTCACATTTCTGGCGTGGAAACGGCGCAAATCTTGTTGGTAGATCGTTGACCGGATCAGAGCCATCTCCCTTTCTTCCTCTAAAAGGTCGACTGCGTCCTGCCGCGCTTGTTCAGCTTCTGCTTCGTTGTAGATTTCAACTCGGGGAGCATTATGGAGAAGATCACTCGGCAAGACTGCTTCAGCTCCGTAGACCAAGAAGAATGGAGTCCTTCCGGTCGACCGATTAGGTGTGGTCCGCAGTCCCCAGAGTACAGAGGGAAGTTCGCCGACCCAAGCTCCAGCCGCGTGTTTGAGATCACGCATCAGTCGAGGCTTCAATCCCTTAAGAATCAGTCCATTAGCTCGCTCTGCTTGTCCATTCGACTGCGGATGGGCGACTGATGCATAGTCGACCCGTGTGCCCTGGGAGTCGCAGAAAGCTCTGAATTCCTCCGAGTCAAAGTTCGACCCATTATCCGTAATGATGCTGTGCGGGACTCCATATCTGAATATTAGTTCCCTGATGAAGCTAACAGCAGTACCGGTGTCAAGACTCTTGATTGGTTTAGCCTCGATCCACTTGGTGAACTTGTCGACTGCCACCAGTACATGCGTGAAGCCACTTCGTCCTGTTCTCAAAGGGCCGACCATGTCCAATCCCCATACTGCGAAAGGCCAGACGAGTGGGATGGTCTTCAGAGCCGACGCAGGCTTGTGTGACATATTCGAGTAGAATTGACATCCCTCGCACTTATCCACTATCTCTTTTGCCATCTCATTCGCCTTTGGCCAGTAAAATCCGGCTCGGTATGCTTTGGCCACGATGGTCCGAGAGGACGCATGATGACCACAGGTCCCCGAGTGAATATCATTGAGGATGAGTCGACCTTCTTCTGGTGTTATGCATTTCTGACCGACTCCAGTCGCGCTTTCTCTGTATAATTGTCCTTTGATTACGGTAAAGGCCTTAGATCGACGGACGATCTGTCGAGCCTCTTCCTCATCCTCCGGAAGCTCTTTCCTCAAGATATATGCGACATACGGAATCGTCCAGTCGGGAATGACCACCAAAACCTCCATGATCAAGTCGACCACCGCTGGGACTTCAACTTCAGTCGGATCTGTGGCACTCTTGGGCTGCGGAGTTTCTTCGGTGAAAGGGTCTTCTTTGACTGACGGAGTGTGTATATGCTCCAAGAACACACCACTCGGAATGGCTTCTCTCTTGGAACCTATCTTTGCTAGATCATCAGCTGCTTGATTTTTCAGTCGGGGTATATGATGGAGCTCCAACCCCTTGAACTTCTTTTCCAGCTTCCTCACTGCACTGCAGTATCCAGTCATGGCTGGGCTTCTCACGTCCCACTCTTTCATCACCTGATTGACCACTAAATCCGAGTCGCCATAGACCATTAGGCGACGGACGCCGAGTGAAATGGCCATGCGCAACCCATATAAGAGGGCCTCATATTCTGCCTCATTGTTGGAGGAATCAAAGTGAATCTGGAGCACATATCTGAGCTTATCTCCTCTGGGGGAAACCAGGACAACCCCAACACCGGAACCATTCAACATCTTAGAGCCATCAAAGAACATAGTCCAATGCTCCGAGTGAACTTCAGTCGGCTGCTGCTGTTCAATCCACTCGGCGAGGAAATCTGCTATTGCCTGGGACTTAATGGCTTTCTTTGCCTCAAACTTGATATCAAGGGGAAGAAGTTCAATCGCCCATTTGGCCACTCGACCAGTTGCATCTCTGTTGTGCAAAATCTCTGATAGTGGAGCGTCGCTGACGACTGTGATGGAATGGTCAGAGAAATAATGAGCAACCTTCTTTGTGGTCATGTATATTCCATACACAAGCTTCTGATAATGAGGATATATCTGCTTGGATGGAGTCAAGACTTCAGACAAATAATACACTGGGCGCTGAACTTTGAGAGCTTTTCCTTCTTCTTCCCGCTCGACCATTAGCACAGTACTGACGACTTGTCCTATGGCTGCGATGTAGAGCAACAGAGGCTCTTTGCTGATTGGAGCAGCAAGCACCGGCTGGGTGGAGAGCAGAGCTTTTAGCTCGGCAAACGCTGCATCAGCTTCTGGAGTCCACTCGAACTTGTCTGTCTTCTTCATCAGTCGGTAAAGAGGCAATGCCTTTTCACCGAGTCATGAGATGAATCGACTTAATGCGGCCAAGCATCCAATAAGCTTCTGGACATCGTGCACTCGCACAGGGCGTTTCATTCGGAGAATAGTGCCAATCTTCTCTGGGTTAGCGTCGATTCCCCGTTCGGAAATGAGAAAACCGAGTAACTTGCCACCAGGAACTCCAAATGTGCACTTTGATGGATTGAGCTTGATATCATACCTTCTGAGGTTGGCAAATGTTTCGGCGAGATCAGCGAGCAGGTCGGAACCTTTTCGTGACTTGACAACGATATCATCCATATATGCTTCCACATTCCGACTGATTTGAGTGAGTAAACACTTCTGAATCATTCGCATAAATGTGGCTCCGGCATTCTTGAGGCCGAATGGCATGGTGATATAGCAGAAGCACCCGAATGGAGTGATGAAAGTTGTTTTTACCTCGTCGGGCCCGTACAGACGGATCTGGTGGTACCCGGAGTAAGCATCGAAAAAAGATAACCTCTCGCATCCCGCGGTCGAGTCAACAATTTGATCTATGCGAGGGAGAGGAAAGTGATCTTTCGGGCAGGCCCGGTTGATGTGCTTGAAATCAATGCACATTCGGAGCGACTTGTCCTTCTTAGGAACCATGACGACATTAGCGAGCCACTCGGAGTGGTATATCTCTCGGATAAATCCTGCCGCCAACAGTCGAGCCACTTCTTCACCAATGGCTTTTCTCTTCTGGATGGCGGACCGCCGAAGATGCTCTTTGACTGGTTTTGTAGATGAGTCGACTCTTAAGCGATGCTCAGCCAGTCCCCTGGGAACACCTGGCATGTCAGCGGGCTTCCATGCAAAAATGTCCCAGTTCTCACGGAGGAACTGGATGAGCGCTTCTTCCTATTTTGGGTCGAGTGTTGCGGAGATGCGGGTCGGAGCTGCTTCGGGGTCGGTCGGATGAATGTGAACAGGCTTCGTCTCACCGGACGACTGGAAAGCAGACTCTGTGGCGGGCTTCTTGGATCGCAGCAAGTCACTCGGATCTGCGTTTTGCTTGTATTCTTCGAACTCGACTGCTGTCACCTGGGAATCGGCAATCTTGGAGCCCTTCTGAAAGCACTCTTCTGCCTTTTTCCTATCACCGGTGACAGTGATCACTCCTTTGGGACCGGGCATCTTCAATTTGAGGTATACGTAGCATGGTCGAGCCATGAACCGCGCGTAAGCTGGTCTCCCCAAAATGGCATGATATGCACTCTGAAAATCCACGACCTCAAACGTCAACTTTTCTTTGCGAAAATGCTTCGAATCACCAAACACTACGTCCAAAGCTATCTGGCCGAGTGACTCAGTCTTCTTCCCTGGTATAACTCCATGAAAGCTCATGTTACTAGTGCTCAGTCGGGACATCGGAATGCCCATACCTTTCAATGTGTCCGCATATAATAAGTTCAGCCCACTTCCACCATCCATCAGCACCTTTGTCAGTCGAGTGCCTTCGACAATTGGATCGACCACCAAAGCTTGCCTCCCAGGGGTGGCAATATGAGTCGGGTGATCAGATTGATCGAATGTGATGGGTGTTTGAGACCACTTCAGATAATTTGCTTTCGCTGGGGCAACCATGTTCACCTCTCGGTTAATCACTTTCAATCGACTTCTGCTTTCCACATCTGCAAAGATCATCAGAGTGGAATTAATATGCGGATATCCTCCCTCGCTGTCCTCCTTGTCTTCGGCCTTGTCCGACTCCTTCTCCTTGTCCTTAGACTGTTTTCCCTGAAACTGCTGGATCAGGAGTCGACATTGGCGAGTGGTGTGCTTCGGGTAGATGATATTCCCTTCTTCGTCTTTCTTCGCGTGGATGTGACAGGGCATATCCATTATGTCGTTCCCTTCTTTATCCTTTACCTTCTTGGGGTTCCAGGATCCTTTTGGTTTCCCCTTAAACTTTCCCTGAGTCACGGCCAGAGCCTCTCCAGGAGCTGCCGGTTCAGCTTTCCGCTTCTGTTTCCGACTGGTGTTTCCTTTTTCCGACTGACTCGGCTTGTGCTTGCTGCTTCGGAGTCGGTCTTCTTCTTCACCGTTGGCGTATTTAGTAGCAATCTCCATCATCTGACTCAAGGTCATGTCACCGGTTCGACCAAACTTCAAACTCAGTTCTCTGTTCTTGACGCCGTCTTTGAAGGCGCAGACTGCCTGATGATCAGACACATTTTCCACAGTGTGGTGCAAAGTGATCCACCTCTGAATATACTCTCTGAGAGTCTCATTAGCCTTCTGCACGCAGACTTGCAATTCTGTTAATCCAGCTGGTCGCTTGCAAGTTCCTTCAAACGTTCTGACGAACACTCAGGACAGATCTTCCCAAGTGTAAATGCTGCTGGGAGGTAATTGAGTCAACCATGCCCTGGCAGAACCTTCCAGCATGAGGGGCAAATGCTTCATGGCCACCTCGTCGTTCCCACCGCCAATCTGAACTGCCACTCGGTAGTCTTCAAGCCAAGTTTCAGGCTTAGACTCACCAGTGAACTTGCTGACTCCTGTTGCCAACCTGAAATTGGGAGGGATAACTGCGGCTCTGATAGCTCTGCTGAAACATTCCGGACAAGAAACATGCACTCGGCTGCTTGTGGGTACATCTCTGTCGAGTCCACCTCGACGGGCTCTGTTCCGGTCGACCAACCCTTGCACGATAATGGATCGCGCGTCGAAGCCTGGTTCTCTGGGGTCGACTGGAACCCTACGCCCTGTACTGTACTGACGCCTATCATCTGGCTGCCGAGGAGCGTAAGACCCTCCCCTCGGAGGGGAATTGGGCACTCGACGCCTATCATCTCGGTCGAGTCTGTCGCCATATTGATCTCACCGATTCTCGCGCCCTTCACGCCGCGGAGGCGATCTAGGGCTGTGAGCCGACTGAACCGTATTCACAGTGATGGATCGACTGTGAATTCTGTTGCGCGACTGAGACACGGCTGAATTCTGATCTCCTGCTGCCCGAAGCAGATCCCTGATCTGCAGCAAACCTCTGCCAGCTTCCGACTGCGAAGGCTGGATGGACTCTGCTATACGGGTCGCAGCTGCTAAATTCTGGATTGGGGTTTGATATACCTGAGTCGGCGGGAAGAGTTGACGTCGATTGGTGTCGGGAACTCGTTGCCGCGCGCGCTCGTCGAGTGCTCGCTGAAGATTCTCCAGTCGAGTGCGCTCGGCCAAATTGGCCAGACGCGCCTCCTCCAAGGCACGAGCCTCGGGGGTTTCTCCTGCGATGGGAGTATGCAGGGCATCCACGTTCCTGCGGCGAAGTTCCTCTCTTTGCAGAGAGTCGAGTGGCTCGGGCTGGTACTCTTCGTAGCCTCGTGCGGGGTCGTCTCCGTCACCTGCTCCACCGTCATGGGCGAAGCCAGGGGGACCGCGGGGCCCGTCGACCATCAAGATTTCTACCGCTGGATCACTGCTACCGCACTCGGATGCAGTCTCTACGGAGCCAGTCGACAGGTCGAACAAGCCGTAGAGATATTCGTCGGGCTCGACTGCCGCGACTTGGGTGGTGGCTGATTGACGAGCCACCGCGTGCCTCACCCATCGCTGAAGCCTCGACCGGCCCGAGCGCTTGCGCTGGCGGGAGACCGGGAGGGTGGACGATGGAGGAGCCGACCGATACTGGGTCGACGGTTGCCGCAGCAGAACGCCGCGGACACATGCGCGAAAATGCGTCGCACCGCGGACGGGGAGCGCATCTACGTCGAGTGGAGCCTCCTGAAGCCATGCGGAGTCGTCGGCGATGAAGGTGAGAGTGCCGAGACGGATCTCTTGACCCTCGACCAAAACTCCAGCAGACACCATGATGAAAGTACTCGGAAGAATCGCAACTTCTCCACAAAATCGCTAAAACACCTGCCCCACGGTGGGCGCCAACTGTCGTGGTTCTAAGCCTGACAGTAGAGTGGGGGGTAGGTATGGAGAGGCAAGGTCCTAGCTATGGAGAGGTTGTAAACACAAAGGATGTACGAGTTCAGGCCCTTCTCGGAGGAAGTAATAGCCCTACGTCTCGGAGCCCGGAGGCGGTCGAGTGGATTATGAGTATATGAGCTACAAGGTGCCGAATCCTTCTGCCTGTGGAGGGGGGTGGCTTATATAGAGTGCGCTAGGACCCCAGCCAGCCCACGTAGGAGAGGGTTTAAGGTGAGTTAAGACTGGGGCGTTACTGATAACGCCCCACATAAAGTGCCTTTACTATTATAAAGGCTACTTAATTACAGGCCGTTGCAGTGCAGAGTACCTCTTGACCTCCTGGTGGTCGAGTGAGTCTTCGTGGTCGAGTCCTTCAGGTCAGTCGAGTGAGTCCTTCGTTGGTCGACTGGAAGGCGACCTCCTCTAAAGATGTCCTTGGGTAAGTTTACTTGGATCAGGTCCATGACCCTACCCTAGGTACATAACCCCATCAGCGCGCCCCCCACCCTCGTGGATGGTGGGTGGCCCACTCTGGTACTTCTTTCGCCCTATACTTTTTATATATTCTAAAGAAATTCCCGTGGAGTTTCTAGACTTTTGGAGATGTGCAGAATAGGTTTCTAATATTTTCTCCTTTTCCAGCCCAGAATTCGAGCTGCCGGCATTCCCCCTCTTCATGTAAACCTTGTAAAATGAGAGAGAAAAGGCATAAGTATTGTGACATCATGTGTAATAACAGCCCATAATGCAATAAATATTGATATAAAAGCATGATGCAAAATGGACGTATCAGCAGACATGGCCTAGGAACACTAGAGACCGAAAGGTCAAATGTGAATCATATAGTAGATATGATCAATATAGAGATGTTCACCATTGATGACTACTCCATCTCACGTGATGATCAGACATGGTTTAGTTGATTTGGATCAAATATCATTTAGATGACTTGAGGGATGTCTATCTAAGTGGGAGTTCTTAAGTAATATGATTAATTGAACTTAATTTATCATGAACTTAGTCCAAATAGTAATTGCAAATCTATGTTGTAGATCAATAACTTGAGATATAGCTCCCTTATTTTGATATGTTCCTAGAGAAAACTAAGTTGAAAGATGATAGTAGCAAAGATGCGGACTGGGTCCGTGATCTAAGGATTATCCTCATTGCTGCACAGAAGAATTATGTCCTTGATGCACCGCTAGGTGGCAGACCTATTGCAGGAGAAGATGCAGACATTATGAACGTCTGACAAGCTCGGTATGATGACTACTTGATAGTTTAGTGCACCATGCTTTACGGCTTAGAACCGGGACTTCAAAATGTTTTGAACGCCATGGAGCATATGAGATGTTCCAAGAGTTGAAAATGATATTTCAGACTCATGCCCATGGTAAGAGGTATGAGACCTCTCACAAGTATTTTGCCTACAAGATGGAGGAGAATAGCTCAGCTAGTGAGCATGTTCTCAGAATGTCTGGGTACTACAATCGCTTGAATCAAGTGGGAGTTAATCTTCCAGATAAGATAGTGATTGACAGAGTTCTCTAGTCACTATCACCAAGTTACTAGAACTTCGTGATGAATAATAATATGCAAGGGATGGCGAAAACGATTCCCAAGCTCTTTGCGATGCTGAAATCGGTGAAGGTAGAAATCAAGAAATATCATCAAGTGTTGATGGTTAACAAGACCACTAGTTTCAAGAAAAAGGGCAAGGGAAAGAAAGGGAACTTCAAGAAGAATGGCAAGCAAGTTGCCACTCCCGTGAAGAAGCCCAAGCCTGACCCAAACCTGAAACTAAGTGCTTCTACTTCAAAGGAAATGGTCATTGGAAGCGGAACTGCCCCAAAAACTTGGCGGATAAGAAGGATGGCAAAGTGAACAAAGGTATATTTGATATACATGTTATTGATGTGTACTTTACTAGTGTTCATAATAGTCCCTGGGTATTTGATACCGGTTCAGTTGCTAAGATTTGTAACTTGAAATAGGAGTTGCAAAATGAACAGATACTAGTTAAGGGTGAGGTGATGATGTGTGTTGGAAGTGATTCCAAGGTTGATAAGATCAACATCGCACACTCCCTTTACCTTTGGGATTAGTGTTGAAACTAAAATAAATATTATTTGGTGTTTGCGTTGAGCATGAATATGATTGGCGGTTATTCATTTAATTCAAAGAATAATTGTTGTCCTCTTTACATGAATAAAACCTTCTATGGTCATACACTCAATATAAATGGTTTATTGAATCTCGATTGTATTGATACACATATTCATAATATTGATGCCAAAAGATGCAAAGTTGATAATGATAGTGCAACATATTTGTGGCACTGTTGTTTAGGTCATATTGGTGTAAAGCGCATGAAGAAACTCCATGCAGATGGGCTTTTGGAATCACTTGATTATGAATCATTTGTTACTTGCGAACCATGCCTCATGGGCAAGATGACTAAAACTCCGTTCTCTGGAACATTGGAGCAAGCTAATGACTTACTGGAAATAATACATACCAATGTATGCGGTCCGATAAGTGTTGAGGCTCGCAGCGGGTATCGTTAGTTTCTTACCTTCACAGATGATTTAAAAAGATATAGGTATATCTACTTAATGAAACACAAGTCTAAAACATTTGAAAAGTTCAAAGAATTTCAGAGTGAAGTGGAGAATCATCGTAACAAGAAAATAAAGTTTCTACGATCTGATCGCAGAGGCGAATATCTGAGATACGAGTTTGGCCTTCATTCGAAACAATGTGGAATACTTTCACAACTCACGCCACCTGGAACACCAAAGTGTAATGGTGTGTCCGAACATCGTAACCGTACTTTATTAGACATGGTGTGATCTATGATGTCTCTTACCGATTTACCACTATCGTTTTGGTGTTATGCATTAGAGACAGCTGCATTCACGTTAAATACGGCACCGTCTAAATCCATTGAGACGATACCGTATGAACTTTGGTTTTGCAAGAAACCTAACCTGTCGTTTCTTAAAGTTTGGGGTTGCGACACTTATGTCATAAGGCTTCAGCCTGATAAGCTCGAACCCAAATCGGAGAAGTGCATCTTCATAGGATACCCTAAGGAAACAATTGGGTACACCTTCTACCACAGATTTGAAGGCAAGATCTTTGTTGCTGAGAATGGAACCTTTCTAGAGAAGGAGTTTCTCTCGAAAGGAGTGAGTGGGAGGAAAGTAGAACTTGATGAGGTAATTGTAGCTTCTCTCGAATTAGAAAGTAGCACATCAGTGAAATATGTTCCCGTGATGCCTACACCAACTAGAGAGGAAGCTAATGATGATGATGATGAAACTTTGGATCAAGTTACTACTGGACCTCGTAGGTCGAAAAGAGCATGTTCCGCACCAGAGTGGTACGGTAATCCTGTCCTGAAAGTCATGTTATTAGACCATGGCGAACCTACGAACTAGGAAGAAGCTATGATGAGCCCAGATTTCGACAGATGGCTTGAGGCCATGAAATCTAAGATATGATCCATGTATGAGAACAAAGTGTGTACTTTGGTGGACTTGCCCAATGATCGGCAATCCATTGAGAATAAATGAATCTTCAAGAGGAATACGGACACTGATGGTAGTGTTACTATCTCAAAGTGAAGGAAATATGCCCTAGATACAATAATAAAGTTGTTATTTATATTTCCTTATATCATGATAAATGTTTATTATTCATGCTAGAATTGTATTAACCGAAAACTTAGTACATGTGTGAATACATAGAGAAACAAAGTGTCCCTAGTATGCCTCTATTTGACTAGCTCGTTAATCAAAGATGCTTAAGTTTCCTGACCATGGACATGTGTTGTCATTTGATGAACGTGATCACGTCATTAGAGAATAATGTGATGGACAAGACCCATCCGGTAGCTTAGCATAATAATCATTTAGTTTTTCATCTATTGATTTCTTCATGACTTATACATGTTCCTCAGACTATGAGATTATGCAACTCCCTGATACCGGAGGAACACCTTGTGTGCTATCAAACGTCACAACGTAAATGGGTGATTATAAAGATGCTCTACAGGTGTCTCTGATGGTGTTTGTTGAGTTGGCATAGATCGATATTAGGATTTGTCACTCCGTGTATCAGAGAGGTATCTATGGGCCCTCTCGGTAATCACTATGAGCCTTGCAAACAATGTGACTAATGAGTTAGTCACAGGATGATGCATTACGGAACGGGTAAAGAGACTTGCCAGTGACGAGATTGAACTAGGTATGATGTGATGTCTACTACACAACCTTCTTCTTGTAGACGTTGTTGGGCCTCCAAGTGCAGAGGTTTGTAGGACAGTAGCAAATTTCCCTCAAGTGGATGACCTAAGGTTTATCAATCCGTAGGAGGCGTAGGATGAAGATGGTCTCTCTCAAGCAACCCTGCAACCAAATAACAAAGAGTCTCTTGTGTCCCCAACACACCCAATACAATGGTAAATTGTATAGGTGCACTAGTTCGGCGAAGAGAGGGTGATACAAGTAGTATACGGATAGTAGATAAAGGTATTTGTAATATGAAATTATAAAAACAGCAAGGTAACTAATGATAAAAGTGAGCATAAACGGTATTGCAATACGTGGAAATAAGGCCCAGGGTTCATACTTTCGCTAGTGCAAGTTCCCTCAACAATAATAACATAGTTGGATCATATAACTATCCCTCAACATGCAACAAAGAGTCACTCCAAAGTCACTAATAGGGGAGAACGAACGAAGATATTATTGTAGGGTACGAAACCACCTCAAAGTTATTCTTTCCAATCAATCCGTTGGGCTATTCCTATAAGTGTCACAAACAGCCCTAGAGTTCATACTAGAATAACACCTTATGACACAAATCAACCAAAACCCTAATGTCACCTAGATACTCCAATGTCACCTCAAGTATCCGTGGGTATGATTATACGATATGCAACACACAATCTCAGATTCATCTATTCTACCAACACATAGAACCTCAAAGAGTGCCCCAAAGTTTCTACCGGAGAATCATGACGAAAACGTGTGCCAACCCTATGCATAGGTTCATGGGCGGAACCCGCAAGTTGGTCACCAAAACATACATCAAGTGAATCACGTGATATCCCATTGTCACCACAGATATGCACGGCAAGACATACATCAAGTGTTCTCAAATCTTTAAAGACTCAATCCGATAAGATAACTTCAAAGGGGAAACTCAATCCATTACAAGAGAGTAGAGGGGGAGGAGAAACATAAGATCCAACTATAATAGCAAAGCTCGCGATACATCAAGATGGTGCCAAATCAAGAACATGAGAGAGAGAGAGAGAGATCAAACACATAGCTACTTGTACATACCCTCAGCCCCAAGGGAGAACTACTCCCTCCTTGTCATGGAGAGCATCGGGATGATGAAGATGGCTACCAGAGAGGGATTGCCCCCTCCAGCAGGGTGCCGGAACGGCTCTAGATTGGTTTTCGGTGTCTACGGAGGCTTCTGGCGGCGGAACTCCCGATCTATTGTGCTCCCGGATGTTTTTAGGGTATATGGAGATATATAGGCAGAAGAAGTACGTTAGGGGAGCCACGAGGGGCCCATGAGGGCGGAGGGCACGCCCAGGGGGGTGGGCACGCCCCCTACCTCGTGGCTTCCTCGGAAGCTTCCTTGACGTGGACTCCAAGTCTCCCGGGTTGCTTTCCTTCCAAAAATAAGTTCCGTGAAGTTTTAGGTCAATTGGACTCCATTTGATTTTCCTTTTCTGCGATACTCTAAAACAAGGAAAAAACAGAAACTGGCACTGGGATCTAGGTTAATATGTTAGTCCCAAAAATCATATAAAATAGCATATAAATGCATATAAAACATCCAAGGTTGATAATATAATAGCATGGAACAATCAAAAAATATAGATACATTGGAGATGTATCAGCATCCCCAAGCTTAATTCCTGCTCGTCCTCGAGTAGGTAAATGATAAAAACAGAATTTTTGATGTGGAATGCAACCTAACATATCCATCATGTATTTTTCTTTATTGTAGCAAGAATATTCAGATCCATAAGATTCAAGACAAAAGTTTAATATCGACATAAAAACAATAATACTTCAAGCATACTAACTAAGAAATCATGTCTTCTCAAAATAACATGGCCAAAGAAAGCTATCCCTACAAAATCATATAGTCTGGCTATGCTCCATCTTCACCACATAACGTATTTAAATCATGCACAACCCCGATACAAGCCAAGCAATTGTTTCAGACTTTTGATGTTCTCAAACTTTTTCAATCTTCACGCAATACATGAGCGTGAGCCATGGATATAGCACTATATGTGGAATAGAATGGTGGTTGTGGGGAAGACAAAAAGGGAGAAGATAGTCTCACATCAACTAGGCGTATCAATGGGCTATGGAGATGCCCATTAATAGATATTAATGCGAGTGAGTAGGGATTGCCATGCAACGGATGCACTAGAGCTATAAATGTATGAAAGCTCAACAAAATAAACTAAGTGGGTGTGCATCCAACTTGCTTGCTCACGAAGACCTAGGGCATTTTGAGGAAGCCCATCATTGGAATATACAAGCCAAGTTCCATAATGAAAGATTCCCACTAGTATATGAAAGTGACAACATAGGAGACTCTCTATCATGAAGATCATGATGCTACTTTGAAGCACAAGTGTGGTAAAAGTATAGTAGCATTGCCCCTTCTCTCTTTTTCTCTCATTTTTATTTTTTTTATTTTTTTATTTGGGCCTTCTCTTTATGGCCTCTTTTCTCTTTTTTTTATTTGGGCTTCTTTGGCCTCTTTTATTTATTTATTTTCGTCCGGAGTCTCATCCTGACTTGTGGGGGAATCATAGTCTCCGTCATCCTTTCCTCACCGGGACAATGCTCTAATAATGATGATTATCACACTTCTATTTACTTACAACTCAAGATATGACTCTATATGAATGCCTCCGGCGGTGTACCGGGATGTGCAATGATGCATGAGTGACATGTATGAAAGAATTATGAACGGTGGCTTTTCCACAAATACGATGTCAACTACATGATCATGCAAGCAATATGACAATGATGAAGCGTGTCATAACAAACGTAACGGTGGAAAGTTGCATGGCAATATATCTCGGAATGACTATGGAAATGCCATGATAGGTAGGTTTGGTGGCTGTTTTGAGGAAGGTATATGGTGGGTTTATGGTACCGGCAAAAGTTGCGCAGTACTAGAGAGGCTAGGAATGGTGGAAGGGTGAGAGTGCGTATAATCCATGGACTCAACATTAGTCATAAAGAACTCACATACTTATCGCAAAAATCTATTAGTTATCGAAAAAAATACTACGCGCATGCTCCTAGGGGGATAGATTGGTAGGAAAAGACCATCGCTCATCCCCGACCGCCACTCATAAGGAAGACAATCAATAAATAAATCATGCTCTGACTTCATCACATAACAGTTCACCATACGTGCATGCTACGGGAATCACAAACTTCAACACAAGTATTTCTCAAATTCACAACTACTCAACTAGCATGATTCTAATATCACCATCTTCATATCTCAAAACAATCATCAAGTATCAAACTTCTCATAGTATTCAATGCACTTTATATGAAAGTTTTTATTATATCCCTCTTGGATGCCCATCATATTAGGACTAAATTCATAACCAAAGCAAGTTACCATGCTGTTCTAAATACTCTCAAAATGATATAAGTGAAGCATGAGAGTTCATCTATTTCTACAAAATAAAACCACCACCGTGCTCTAAAAAGATATAAGTGAAGCACTAGAGCAAATGACAAACTACTCCGAAAGATATAAGTGAAGATCAATGAGTAGTCGAACAATTATGCAACTATATGAAGACTCTCTAACATTTAATAATTTCAGGTCTTGGTATTTTATTCAAACAGAAAGCAAAACTAAATAAAATAGCATTCTAAGAATGGCAAACATCATGTGAAGAAGCAAAAACTTAGGATCAACCGAAACTAACCGATAGTTGTTGAAGAAGAAAGGTGGGATGCCAACCGGGGCATCCCCAAGCTTAGACGCTTGAGACTTCTTGAAATATTATCTTGGGATGCCTTGGGCATCCCCAAGCTTGAGCTTTTGTGTCTCCTTAATTCCTCTCATATCACGGTCTCCCTAAACCTCAAAAGCTTTCACCCACACAAAACTCAACAAGGACTCGTGAGATAAGTTAGTATAAACCATTGCCAAAACCTTATCATACTCTACTGTAGCAAATCACTAAAATTATTATTCAACATTGAATACTAAATGCCTCTGCATATTTAATAGTCCTATCCTCAAATAGAATCATTAAAGAAGCAAACATATGCAAACAATGCAAACATAACAGCAATCTGCCTAAACAGGATAGTCTATAAAGAGTGCAACAAGATCCATACTTCCCTAACTCCAAAAATTATGAAAAAAAATTCCCACTGTAGTAAATTTATCAGATCTTAATATGCAAAAGGTTTCAGTATATTATCAAATTCTGACTTTTCTAGGGAATTATTGCAACAGCGGTAAACTTTCTGTTTTCAAACAGCAATATGAGGACTTCTAACATAGGCATAGTAAAGGCTATCAATGCCACTTTTATTGAAATAAAAGATGCAAGAAATTTTTCTAAATAACAGCAAGCAAATATTAACAAAATAAATTGACGCTCCAAGCAAAACACATATCATGTGGCGAATAAAAATATAACTCCAAGTAAAGTTACCGATGGAAGTAGACGAAAGAGGGGATGCCTTCCGGGGCATCCCCAATCTTAGGCTTTTGGTTGTACTTGAATATTATCTTGGGGTGCCTTGGGAATTCCCAATCTTAGGCTGTTTCCACTCCTTATTCCATAGTCCATCGAATCTTTACCCAAAACTTGAAAACTTCACAACACAAAACTTACCAGAAAACTCGTAAGCTCCGTTAGTATAAGAAAGCAAATCACCATCATAAGGTACTGTAATGAACTCATTATAAATTCATATTGGTGTAATATCTACTGTATTCCAACTTCTCTATGGTTCATACCCTCCGATACTACTCATAGATTCATCAAAATAAGCAAACAACACGATGAAAACAGAATCTGTCAAAAACAGAACAGTATGTAGTAATCTGAATCAAACATATACTTCTGGAACTCATAAAATTCTCAAATAAATTTCTGGACCTGAGGAATTTATATATTAATCATCTTAAAAAAGAATTAACTAAATAGCACTCTCCAAATAAAAATGGCAGCAACTCTCGTGAGCGCTAAAGTTTCTGTTTTTTTACAGCAAGATCAACAAGACTTTCCCCAAGTCTTCCCAACAGTTCTACTTGGCACAAACACTAATTAAACACATAAAACCACATCTAAACAGAGGCTAGATGAATTATTTATTACTAAACAGGAACAAAAAGCAAGGAACAAAAAATAAAGTTGGGTTGCCTCCCAACAAGCGCTAACGTTTAACGCCCCTAGCTTGATTTCAATGATGCTCACATAAAGGATAAGAATTGTAACATAAAGAGAGCATCATGAAGAATATGACTAGCACATTTAAGTCTAACCCACTTCCTATGCATAGGGATTTTGTGAGCAAACAACTTATGGGGACAAGAATCAACTTGCATAGGAAGGTAAAACAAGCATAACTTCAAAACTTTAAGCACATAGAGAGGAAACTGATATTATTGCAATTCCTACAAGCATATATTCCTCCCTCATAATAATTTTCAGTAGCATCATGGATGATTTCAACAATATAACTATCACATAAAGCATTATTTTCATGATCTACAAGCATAGAAATTGTATTACTCTCCACACAAGCAAAATTCTTTTCATGAATAATAGTGGGAGCAAACTCAACAAAATAATTATCATGTGAGGCACAATCCAATTGAAAACTAACATCATGATGACAAGTTTCATGGATATCATTATTCTTTATAGCATACATGTCATTAGAATAATCATCATAGATAGCAACTTTGTTCTCATAATCAATTGGAACCTCTTCCGAAATAGTGGATTCGTCACTAAATAAAGTCATGACCTCTCCGAAACCACTTTCATAAATATAATCATCATAAATAGGAGGCATGCTTTCATCATAATAAATATTCTCATCAAAACTTGGGGGACAAAAAATATCATCTTCATCAAACATAGCTTCCCCAAGCTTGTGGCTTTGCATATCATTAGCATCATGGATATTCAAGGAATTCATACTAACAACATTGCAATCATGCTCATCATTCAAATATTTAGTGCCACACATTTTAATGCATTCTTCTTCTAACACTTTGGCACAATTTTCCTTTCCATCGTACTCACGAAAGATATTAAAAAGATGAAGCGTATGAGGTAAACTCAATTCCATTTTTTGTAGTTTTCTTTTATAAACTAAACTAGTGCTAAAACAAGAAACAAAAAGATTCGATTGCAAGATCTAAAGATATACCTTCAAGCGCTAACCTCCCCGGCAACGACGCCAGAAAAGAGCTTGATGTCTACTACATAACCTTCTTCTTGTAGACGTTGTTGGGCCTCCAAGTGCAGAGGTTTGTAGGACACTAGCAAATTTCCCTCAAGTGGATGACCTAAGGTTTATCAATCCATAGGAGGCGTAGGATGAAGATGGTCACTCTCAAGCAACCCTGCAACCAAATAACAAAGAGTCTCTTGTGTCCCCAACACACCCAATACAATGGTAAATTGTATAGGTGCACTAGTTCGGCGAAGAGAGGGTGATACAAGTGGTATATGGATAGTAGATAAAGGTATTTGTAATCTGAAATTATAAAAACAGCAAGGTAACTAATGATAAAAGTGAGCGTAAACGGTATTGCAACGCGTGGAAATAAGGCCTAGGGTTCATACTTTCGCTAGTGCAAGTTCCCTCGACAATAATAACATATTTGGATCATATAACTATCCCTCAACATGCAACAAAGAGTCACTCCAAAGTCACTAATAGCGGAGAATGAACGAAGAGATTATGGTAGGGTACGAAACCACCTCAAAGTTATTATTTCCAATCAATCTGTTGGGCTATTCTTATAAGTGTCACAAACAGCCCTAGAGTTCGTACTAGAATAACACCTTAAGACACAAATCAACAAAAACCCTAATGTCACCTAGATACTCCAATGTCACCTCAAGTATCCGTGGGTATGATTATACGATATGCATCACACGATCTCAGATTCATCTATTCAACCAACACATAGAACCTCGAAGAGTGCCCCAAAGTTTCTACCGGAGAGTCACGACGAAAATGTGTGCCAACCCCTATGCATAGGTTCATGGGCGGAACCCGCAAGTTGGTCACCAAAACATACATCAAGTGAATCACGTGATATCCCATTGTCACCACAGATATGCACGACAAGACATACATCAAGTGTTCTCAAATCTTTAAAGACTCAATCTGATAAGATAACTTCAAAGGGGAAACTCAATTTGTTACAAGAGAGTAGAGGGGGAGGAGAAACATAAGATCCAACTATAATAGCAAAGCTCGCGATACATCAAGATCGTGCCAAATCAAGAACACAAGAGAGAGAGATCAAACACATAGCTACTGGTTCATACCCTCAGCCCCAAGGGAGAACTACTCCCTCCTCGTCATGGAGAGCACCGGGATGATGAAGATGGCCACCAGAGAGGGATTGCCCCCTCCGGCAGGGTGCCGGAACGGGTCTAGATTGGTTTTCGATGGCTACGGAGGCTTCTAGCGGAGGAACTCCCGATCTATTATGCTCCCGGATGTTTTTAGGGTATATGGAGATATATAGGCGGAAGAAGTATGTCAGGGGAGCCATGAGGGGCCCATGAGGGTGGAGGGCACGCCCAGGGGGGTGGGCACGCCCCCCTACCTCGTGGCTTCCTCGAAGCTTCCTTGACGTGGACTCCAAGTCTCTCGGATTGCTTCCCTTCCAAAAATAAGTTCCGTGAAATTTCAGGTCAATTGGACTCCGTTTGATTTTCCTTTTCTGCGATACTCCAAAGCAAGGAAAAACAGAAACTGGCACTGGCATTGGGCTCTAGGTTAATAGGTTAGTCCCAAAAATCATATAACATAGCATATAAATGCATATAAAACATCCAAGGTTGATAATATAATAGCATGGAACAATCAAAAATTATAGATACATTGGAGACATATCATGATGATACCGATGATCGAATCTCGGGCAAGTAACATACCAATGACAAAGGGAACAACGTATGTTGTTATGCGGCTTGATCGATAAAGATCTTCGTAGAATATGTAGGAGCCAATATGAGCATCCATGTTCCGCTATTGGTTATTGACTGGAGATATGTCTCGGTCATGTCGTTCTCGAACGCGTAGGGTCCGCACGCTTAACGTTCATTGCCGATTTGTATTATGAGTTTCGTGTTTTGATGAACCGAAGTTTGTTCGGAATACCGGATGAGATCATGGACAATAAGAGGAGTCTCGAAATGGTCGAGACATAAATATTCATATATTGGAAGGCTACATTCGGACACTGGAATGGTTCAGGTCATTTCGCATAAGTTTCGGTGTATCGGGGGTTACCGGAACCCCCCGGGAGGTTAATGGGCCACCATGGGCCATAGTGGAGAAGAGAGAGGGCCGGCCAGGAGGTAGCGCGTGCCCCCCTTGCCCAGTCTGAATTGGACAAGGGGTGGGGCAGCGCCCCCCTCCTTCCTTCCCTCCTCTTCCTCCTTCCCTTCTTCTCTTACTTGGAATAGGAAAGGGAGGGGACCAAATCCTACTTGGACTGGGAATCCAAGTAGGACTCCCCCATGGCGCCCCGTAGGGCCGGCCACCTCTCCTCCCCCCTTTATATACATGGGAGGGGGCACCCCAAAGACACACCAAGTCTACTCTTAGCCGTGTGCGGTGCCCCCCTCCACAGTTACACACCTCAGTCATATCATCGTAGTGCTTAGGTGAAGCCCTGCGCTAGTAACTTCATCATCACCGTCATCACGCCGTCGTGCTGACGGAACTCTCCCTCGTTCTCAACTGGATCAAGAGATTGATGGACATCATCGAGCTGAATGTGTGCTGAACACGGAGGTGCC
This sequence comes from Triticum aestivum, assembly GCF_018294505.1. Taxonomy (NCBI): domain Eukaryota; kingdom Viridiplantae; phylum Streptophyta; class Magnoliopsida; order Poales; family Poaceae; genus Triticum; species Triticum aestivum. The sequence goes on along the minus strand of NC_057809.1, from coordinate 117,963,267 downwards.
GTACGTTCGGTGCTTGGATCGGTTGGATCGCGAAGACGTTCGACTACATCAACTATGTTACTAAACGCTTCCACTTTCGGTCTACGAGGGTACGTGGACGCACTCTCCCCTCTCATTGGTATGCATATCCTAGATAGATCTTGCAAGATCGTAGGATTTTTTTGAAATACAACATTCCCCAACAATGGTATTAGAGCTAGGTCAATGCGTAGATGTTAGAGCATCTCCAGCCGTCCGGCCCGCCAGGGTGACGAAAAAGAGCCGCCTGGGGGGGCGAGCCGGCGCTAGATTGGCCCCTGGGGGTGACCTAGCTCCCAGTCGTCGACCCACAGGTCGCTCCGGGTTCGGCGATGTTTCGTACAAAATATATGAAAACTCGGTGATTTTTGCACGAACTCGATGAAAGTTCAGTGAAATTTGTACAAAAAACACGAGCCTCAACAACGCCAAACTACGCCTAGCTGCCACCGCCGTCAATGTCGCCGTCGTCTACATGCCCAGGAGCCTGTAGAAGCGGGTGTAGTCGCTGCCTTCGACGTCTTCATCGCGCGGCTGGCTTGGTTCAGTGCCGTCCCTGTTGCAGCCCTGGCCCGGGTCGCCGAAGCGCGGTGGTGCGCTGGATGGCCCAGCCTCGCCCTCCTCGTCGCTGTCGAGGACGATGACGCCGCCCTCCTTGCGACCGCGGCGCCGGGCCTAGAGCTCCGTTTATGCTCGGCGCTGGTGGTGTACCTTCTCCCGGACGTAGTCCTCCTTCGCCCACTTGAGGGCGGACTCGTCATCGGGGGCCGCCATCTCGACGTGCTCCGGCTTCACCGGGAGCAGCCCCGGCTCCGGCTTCAGCCGGACCAGGCGGTAGGTGTTGGGGAACGTAGTAATTTCAAAAAATTCCTACGCACACGCAAGATCATGGTGATGCATAGCAATGAGAGGGGAGAGTATCGTCTACGTACCCTCGTAGACCGTAAGCGGAAGCGTCATGACAACGCGGTTGATGTAGTCGTACGTCTTCACGATCGACCGATCTAGTACCAAAGATACGACACCTCCGCGATCTGCACACGTTCGGCTCGGTGACGTCCCGCGAACTGACGATCTAGTAGAGTTTCGAGGGAGAGCTTCGTCAGCACGACGGTGTGATGACGGTGATGATGTTGCTACTGGAACAGGGCTTTGCCTAAGCACCGCTACGATATTACCAAGTTGGATTATGGTGGAGGGGGGCACCGCACACGGCTAAAGATCAATGATCAACTTGTGTGTCTATGGGGCGCCCCCTCCCCCGTATATAAAGGAGAGGAGGAGGGGGAGGGCTGGCCCTCCTATGGCGCGCCCCATGGGGAGTCCTACTCCCACCGGGAGTGGGATTCCCCCCTTTCTATGTAGTAGGAGTAGGAGAAGGAAGGACGAAAGAGGGAGAAGGAAAGGGGGCGCCCCCCTTCCTAGTCCAATTCGGACCAGAGGGGGGAGGGGCGCGTGGCTTGCCCTGGCAGCCCCTCCTCTCTTTCCACTAAGGCCCATTAAACTCCCCGGGGGGTTCCGGTAACCCCCCGGTACTCCGGTATATGCCCGAACTTCACCCGGAACCCTTCTGATGTCCAAACATAGTCGTCCAATATATCGATCATTATGTCTCGACCATTTTGAGACTCCTCATCATGTCTGTGATCAAATCTGGGACTCTGAACTACCTTCGGTACATCAAACCACATAAACAAATAATATCAATCGTCACCGAACGTTAAGTGTGCGAACCCTACGGGTTCGAGAACTATGTAGACATGACTGACACATGTCTCCGATTAATAACCAATAGCGGAACCTGGATGCTCATATTGGTTCCTACATATTCTTCGAAGATCTTTATCGGTCAAACCGCATAACGATATGTCCATGGCTAAGCTAACGGATGGGTCTTGTCCATGACATCATTATGCTAAGGATGTGATCCCGTTCATCAAATGACAACACATGTCCATGGCTAGGAAACTTAACCATCTTTGATTAACAAGATAGTCAAGTAGAGGCATACTAGGGACACTCTGTTTGTCTATGTATTCACACATGTACTAAGTTTCCGGATAATACAATTCTAACATGAATAATAAACATTTATCTTGATATAAGGAAATATAAATAACAACTTTATTATTGCCTCTTAGGCATATTTCCTTTAGTAGGATCCGCGCGGGGACGAGCGGGCACCCTCGTTGATGACGAGGGCGCTGCTGCGGGTGCAGCGCCCGAGCGGCGTCTCCTCCGGCTCGGGTTTGATGGGGCGGAGCACGGCCGGCGAGCCTGAGCCCGACGACGAGGACGACCCCGGATCCATCCGCCACGGCATCCAGGAGCTACCACGGCGGCGAGAGAAGGACGGCCGCTCCGGGTACTCGAGGCGCGGCACGTTGCCGGTCTTGATGTGGTCGAGGATAGCCTCGAGGGTGCGTCCCGGAATGCCCCACCACTCACGCCGCCTGTCGGCGTTGTGGCGGCCCGACGGGTGACACCGTTGGTGGAGGTGATTTGCTCCTCGCGGCGGCGCTGGAAGTACATGGTCCAGAGGTCGTGGCTGTCGGCGGCGTAGCGCGACTCGTTCCGCTTTTCCTCTGTCAGGGACGAGCGAATGCGGGTGATCTCGGCCCGCCGCACCGCCCCTTCGGGCACCGGTGGCACCGGGACACCGCCGACGCTCAGCCTCCAAGTCCCCGGCACCCGCATGTCCGGGGGCGTCGGGTACTCTGCCTCATACAGCAGCTGCGCCTCTGCCTCCTGGAGGTGGCGGCGGCCGAAGCCGTCCGCCGCCGCGCCGTCGCTTGGGTACCTCTCGGCCATCTTTCTCTTTGGCGGGAAAAGAGGGGAGAGTGCTTCTTACTGCGTCAGAGAGGGGGGGGGGAAATGAGAGCTGTGGTGTCCACCGGCGGGGAGGTCGCCTTTTATAGCCATAGCTGGGCGGTGACGGGGTGCATACCGGGCGATGCGTGCCTCGACACGCGGCGCAGCGCGTTCAATGCACCACCCATGAGGCATCAATGGAGGCTGACCGGCACGGCAGCCTTCGCATTGATTCCTGCGGGAACCGAGGCGATGAGGGCAACGAAGCGGCGTGTCGGTGATACGTCTCCGTCGTATCTACTTTTCCAAACACTTTTGCCCTTGTTTTGGACTCTAACTTGCATGATTTGAATGGAACTAACCCAGACTGATGCTGTTTTCAGCAGAATTACCATGGTGTTATTTATGTGCAGAAATAAACATTCTCGGAATGACCTGAAACTTCACGAAGCAACTTTTCAGAAAATAAGAAAAATACCTACAAAAGATGAAGGCCAGGGGGCCCACCACCTCTCCACGAGGGTGGGGCGCGCGCCCTCCAACTCCATATATTGTGTTTCTGGGAGAAAAATATCAGAGAGAAGAAATCATCGCGTTTTACGATACGGAGCCGCCGCCAAGCCCTAAAACCTCTCGGGAGGGCTGATCTGGAGTCCGTTCGGGGCTCCGGAGAGGGGAATCCGTCGCCATCGTCATCATCAACCATCCTCCATCACCAATTTCATGATGCTCACCGCCGTGCGTGAGTAATTCCATCGTAGGCTTGCTGGACGGTGATGGGTTGGATGGGATCTATCATGTAATCGAGTTAGTTTTGTTAGGGTTTGATCCCTAGTGTCCACTATGTTCTAAGATTGATGTTGCTATGAGTTTGCTATGCTTAATGCTTGTCACTAGGGCCCAAGTGCCATGATTTCAGATCTGAACCTATTATGTTTTCATCAATATATGAGTGTTCTTGATCCTATCTTGCAAGTCTATAGTCACCTATTATGTGTTATGATCCGTTAAACCCGAAGTGACAATAATCGGGATACTTACCGGTGAAGACCGGAGTTTGAGGAGTTCATGTATTCACTATGTGTTAATGCTTTGTTTCGGTTCTCTATTAAAAGGTGGCCTTAATATCCCTTAGTTTCCGTAAGGACCCCGCTGCCATGGGAGGGTAGGACAAAAGATGCCATGCAAGTTCTTTTCCATAAGCACGTATGACTATATTCGGAATGCATTCCTACATTACATTGACGAACTGGAGCTAGTTCTGTGTCACCCTAGGTTATGACTGTTACATGATGAACCGCATCCGGCATAACTCTCCATCACCGATCCATTGCCTACGAGCTTTCTATATATTGTTCTTCGCTTATTTTCTTTTCCGTTGCTATAGCTATCATCACTACAAAATACCAAAAACATTACTTTTACTAATGTTACCTTTTGCTACCGTTACCACTACTATCACATTACTTTGCTACTAAACACTTTGCTGTAGATATTAAGTTTCTAGGTGTGGTTGAATTGACAACTCAGCTGCTAATACTTGAGAATATTCTTTGGCTCCCCTTGTGTCGAATCAATAAATTTGGGTTGAATACTCTACCCTCGAAAATTGTTACGATCCCCTATACTTGTGGGTTATCAGTCGGTGACTCGGCGGGCCCATCCGCTTCGTGCCAAAACGTCTCGCCTCGGCGCTCCCGAGCGCCCCCAGCGCGTCGGGTTCGGCCTGGGTCCGCCAACGCCAGTTTCGGCCCAAACCGGCGAAAAACGGGCTCCTAGGGGCGCGACTGGGCCGGTTTTTGGGCGCCGGCACGGAAAAATGCCTGGGAGGGTTTGTTGGGGGTGCGGCTAGAGATGCTCTTATATGCACGAGTAGAACACAATGAGTTGTGGGCGATAATAGTCATACTGCTTACCAGCAACGTCTTACTTTGATTTGGCGGTATTGTTGGATGAAGCGGCCTGGACCGACATTACATGACCGCGTTCATGAGACTGGTTCTACTGACGTGCTTCGCACATAGGTGGCTAGCGGGTGTCTGTTTCTCCAGCTTTAGTTGAATCGAGTTTGACTACGCCCAGTCCTTGTTGAAGGTTAAAACAACACACTTAATGAAAAATTGTTGTGGTTTTGATGCGTAGGTAAGAACGGTTCTTGCTAGAAGCCCGTAGCAGCCATGTAAAACTTGCAACAACAAAGTAGAGAACGTCTAACTTGTTTTTGCAGGCATGTTGTGATGTGATATGGTCAAGACGTGATAATATAAATGGTTGTATGAGATGATCATGTTTTGTAATAGTTATCGGCACCTGGCAGGAGCCATATGGTTGTCGCTTTATTGTATGAAATGCAATCACCATGTAATTGCTTTACTTTATCACTAAGCGGTAGCGATAGTCGGAGAAGCAATAGTTGGCGAGACGACAACGATGCTACGATGGAGATCAAGGTGTCAAGCCGGTGACGATGGTGATCATGTTGGTGCTTTGGAGATGGAGATCAAAGGCACAAGATGATGATGTCCATATCATATCACTTATTTTGCTTGCATGTGATGTTTATCTTTTATGCATCTGATTTTGCTTAGTACGGCGGTAGCATTATAAGATGATCTCTCACTAAATTTCAAGGTACAAGTGTTCTCCCTGAGTATGCACCGTTGCTACAGTTCATCGTGCCGAGACACCACATGATGATCGGGTGTGATAAGCTCTACGTTCACATACAACAGGTGCAAGCTAGTTTTGCACAAGCAGGATACTCAGGTTAAACTTGACGATCCTAGCATATGCAGATATGGCCTCGGAACATTGAGACCGAAAGGTCGAGCATGAATCATATAGTAGATATGATCAACATAGTGATGTTAACCATTGAAAACTTCTCATGGTTTAGTTGATATGGATCACGTGATCATTTAGATGACTAGAGGGATGTCTATCTAAGTGGGAGTTCTTAAGTAATATGATTAATTGAACTTTAATTTATCATGAACTTAGTACCTGGTAGTATTTTGCATGTCTATGTTGTTGTAGATAAATGGCACGTGCTACTGTTCCTTTGAATTTTAATGTGTTCCTAGAGAAAGCTAAGTTGAAAGATGATGGTAGCAACTACACGAAATGGGTCGGTAACTTGAGGATTATCCTCATTGCTGCATAGAAGAATTACGTCCTGGAAGCATCGCTAGGTGCAAAGCCCGCTGCAGGAGCGACAATAGATGTTATGAACGTCTGGCAGAGCAAAGCTGATGACTACTCGATAGTTTAGTGTGCCATGCTTTACGGCTTAGAATCGGGACTTCAACGACATTTTGAATGTCATGGAGCATATGAGATGTTCCAGGAGTTGAAGTTAATATTTCAAGCAAATGCCCGGATTGAGAGATATGAAGTCTCCAATAAGTTCTACGGCTGCAAAATGGAGGAGAATAATTCTGTCAGTGAACATATACTCAGAATGTCTGGGTACCACAACCACTTGACTCAACTGGGAGTTAATCTTCCTGGTGATAGTGTCATCGACAGAGTACTTCAATCACCGCCACAAAGCTACAAAAGCTACATGATGAACTATAATATGCAAGGGATGGATAAGACAATTCCCGATCTCTTCACAATGTTAAAGGCTGCGGAGGTAGAAATCAAGAAGGAGCATCAAGTGTTGATGGTCAAAAAGACCACCAGTTTCAAGAAGAAGGGCAAAGCGAAGAAGGGGAACTTCAAGAAGAACGGCAATAAAGTTGCTGCTCAAGTGAAGAAGCCCAAGTCTGGACCTAAGCCTGAGACTGAGTTCTTACTGCAAAGGGACTGGTCACTGGAAGCGGAACTACCCCAAGTATTTGGCGGATAAGAAGGATGGCAAAGTGAAAGGTATATTTGATATACATGTTATTGATGTGTACCTTACTAATGCTCGTAGTAGCACCTGTGTATTTGATATTGGTTCTGTTACTCATATTTGCAACTCGAAACAGGGGTTACGGATTAAACGAAGATTGGCTAAGGACGAGATGATGATGCGCATGGTAAATGGTTCCAAAGTCGATGTGATTGCTGATACATCTCCAATGTATCTATAATTTTTTATTGTTCCATGCTATTATATTATCAACCTTGGATGTTTTATATGCATTTATATGCTATTTTATATGATTTTTGGGACTAACCTATTAACCTAGAGCCTAGTGCCAATTTCTGTTTTTTCCCTTATTTTTGAGTTTTACAGAAATGGAATACCAAACGGAGTCCAATTGATGTGCCAATTTTTGATAATGTTTTATGGACCAAAATAAGCCCCTTGAGTAAAATAGTTGGGCCAGAAGAGTCCCGAGCCGTCCACGAGATAGGAGGGCGAGCCCAGGGGGTAGGGCGCGCCCTCCACCCTCGTGGACGACTCGGGGACCCCCCTGACTTGTTCCCGGCGCCAAAAACTCCTATAAATACTGAAACCTCCAGAAAATAACCTAGATCGGGAGTTCCGCCGCCCCAAGCCTCCGTAGCCACCAAAAACCAATCTAGACCCATTCCGGCACCCTGCCGGAGGGAGGAATCCTTCTCCGGTGGCCATCTTCATCATCCGGGCGCTCTCCATGACGAGGAGGGAGTAGTCCACCCTCGGGGTTGAGGGTATGTACCAGTAGCTATGTGTTTGATTTCTCTCTCTCGTGTTCTTGATTCGGAACGATCTTGATGTATCGCAAGCTTTGCTATTATAGTTGGATCTTATGATGTTTCCCCCCTCTACTCTCTTGTGATGAATTGAGTTTTCCCTTTGAAGTTATCTTATTGGATTGAGTCTTTAAGGATTTGAGAACACTTGATGTATGTCTTGCGTGTGCTTATCTGTGGTGACAATGGGATATCACGTGATCCACTTGATGTATGTTTTGGTGATCAACTTGCGAGTTCCGTGACCTCGTGAACTTATGCATAGGGGTTGGCACACGTTTTCGTCTTGACTCTCCGGTAGAAACTTTGGGGCACTCTTTGAAGTTCTTTGTGTTGGTTGAATAGATGAATCTGAGATTGTGTGATGCATATCGTATAATCATACCCACGGATACTTGAGGTGACATTGGAGTATCTATGTGACATTAGGGTTTTGGTTGATTTGTGTCTTAAGGTGTTATTCTAGTACGAACTCTTGAATAGATTGACCAGAAAGAATAACTTTGAGGTGGTTTCGTACCCTACAATAATCTCGTCGTTTGTTCTCCGCTATTAGTGACCTTGGAGTGACTCTTTGTTGCATGTTGAGGGATAGTTATATGATCCAATTATGTTATTATTGTTAAGAGAACCTGCACTAGTGAAAGTATGAACCCTAGGCCTTGTTTCCTAGCATTGCAATACCGTTTGTGCTCACTTTTATCATTAGTTACCTTGCTGTTTTTATATTTTCAGATTACAAAAACCTATATCTACCATCCATATTGCACTTGTATGACCATCTCTTCGACGAACTAGTGCACCTATACAAGTTACCATTGTATTGGGTGTGTTGGGGACACAAGAGACTCTTTGTTATTTGGTTGCAGGGTTGCTTGAGAGTGACCATCTTCATCCTACGCCTCCTACGGATTGATAAACCTTAGGTCGTCCACTTGAGGGAAATTTGCTATTGTCCTACAAACCTCTGCACTTGGAGGCCCAACAACGTCTACAAGAATAAGGTTGTGTAGTAGACATCAATCGACGTCGGCATGCTACCTCTACATCTACCTTTGGGATTAGTTTTATACATGAATAATTGTTATTTGGTGCCAGCATTAAGCGGGAACATTATATCTGGATCTTGTTTGACGCGAGACAGTTATTCATTTAAATCAGAGAATAATGGTTGTTCTATTTATATGAGTAATATCTTTTATGGTCATTCACCCTTGGTGAGTGGTCTATTTTTGTTGAATCTCGATAGTAGTGATGCACATATTCATAGTATTGAAGCCAAAAGATACAAGTTTAATAATGATAGTGCAACTTATTTTTGGCACTATTGTTTAGGTCATATTGGTGTAAAGCGCATGAAGAAACTCCATGCTGATGGGCTTTTGGGATCACTTGCTGCTTGCGAACCATGCCTTATGGGCAAGATGACTAAGACTCCGTTCTCCGGCACAATGGAGCGAGCAATAGACTTATTGAAATAACACATACTGATGTATGCGGTCCGATGAGTGTTGATGCTCGCGGCGGGTACCGTTATTTTCTGACCTTCACGGATGATTTGAGTAGATATGGGTATATCTACTTAATGAAACACAAGTCTGAAACATTTGAAAATTTCAAAGAATTTTAGAGTGAAGTGGAATATCATCGTAACAAGAAAATAAAGTTTCTACGATCTGATCGTGGAGGTGAATATTTGAGTTATGAGTTTGGTCTTCATTTGAAACAATGTGGAATAGTTTCGCAACTCACGCAACCTGGAACACCACAACGTAATGGTGTGTCCGAACGTCGTAACCGCACTTTATTAGATATGGTGCGATATATGATGTCTGCATTCACGTTAAATAGGGCGTCATCAAAATCCATTGAGATGACACCATATGAATTGTGGTTTGGCAAGAAACCCAAGTTGCCGTTTCTTAAAGTTTGGGGCTGCGATGCTTATGTGAAAAAGCTTCAACCTGATAAGCTCGAACCCAAATTGGAGAAATGTGTCTTCATAGGATACCCAAAGGAGACTGTTGGGTACACCTTCTATCATAGATCCGAAGGCAAGATATTCGTTGCTAAGAATGGATCCTTTCTAGAGAAGGAGTTTCTCTCGAAAGAAGTGAGTGGGAGGAAAGTAGAACTTGATGAGGTAATTGTACCTTCTCCCTTATTGGAAAGTAGTTCATCATAGAAATCAGTTCTAGTGATTCCTACACCAATTAGTGAGGAAGCTAATGATGATGATCATGAAACTTCTGATCAAGTTACTACCGAACCTCGTAGGTGAACCAGAGTAAGATCCGCACTATAGTGGTAGGTAATCCTATTCTAGAGGTCATGTTACTTGACCACGACGAACCTACGAACTATGAGGAAGTGATGATGAGCCCAGATTCCGCGAAATGGCTTGAGGTCATGAAATCTGAGATGCAATCCATGTATGAGAACAAAGTATGGACTTTGGTTGACTTGCCCGATGATCGGCAAGCAATAGAGAATAAATGGATCTTCAAGTAGAAGACTGACGCTGATGGTAATGTTACAGTCTAAAAAGCTCGACTTGTTGCGAAAGGTTTTTGACAAGTTCAAGGAGTTTACTACGATGAGACCTTCTCACCCGTAGCGATGCTTCAGTCTGTCCGACTCATGTTAGCAATTGCCGCATTTTATGATTGTGAAATTTGGCAAATGGATGTCAAAATTGCATTCCTTAATGGATATCTTAAAGAAGAGTTGTATATTATGCAACCAAAAGGTTTTGTCAATCCAAAAGGTGCTAACAAAGTGTGCAAGCTCCAGCGATCCATTTATGGACTGGTGCAAGCCTCTCGGAGTTGGAATATACGCTTTGATAGTGTGATCAAAGCATATGGTTTTATACAGACTTTTGGAGACGCATGTATTTACAAGAAAGTGAGTGGGAGCTCTGTAGCATTTCTAATATTATATGTGGATGACATGTTGTTGATCGGAAATGATGCTGAATTTCTGAATGGCATAAAAGGATACTTGAATAAGAATTTTTCAATGAAATACCTCGGTGAAGCTGCTTATATATTGGGCATCAAGATCTATAGAGATAGATCAATACGCTTAATTGAACTTTCACAAAGAACATACCTTAATAAAGTTTTGAAGAAGTTCAAAATGGATCAGTCAAAGAAAGGGTTCTTGCCTGTGTTACAAGGTGTGAAGTTGAGTCAGACTCAATGCCCGACCACTGCAGAAGATAGAGAGAAAATGAAAGTCATTCCTTATGCCTCAGCCATAGGTTCTATCATGTATGCAATGCTGTGTACCAGATCTGATGTGTGCCTTGCTATTAGTTTAGCAGGGAGGTACCAAAGTAATCCAGGAGTGATCACTGGACATCGGTCAAGAACGTCCTGAAATACCTGAAAAGGACTAAGGATATGTTTCTCATTTATGGAGGTGACAAAGAGCTTGTCATAAACGGTTACGTCGATGCAAGCTTTGACACTGATCTGCATGAATCTAAGTCACAAACCAGATATGTATTTATATTGAATGGTGGAGCTGTTAGTTGGTGCAGTTCCAAGTAGAGCGTCATGGTGGGATCTACGTGTGAAGCGGAGTACATAGCTGCTTCAAAAGCAGCAAATGAAGGATTCTGGTTGAAGGAGTTCATATCCGATCTAGGTGTAATACCTAGTGCATCGGGTCCAATGAAAATCTTTTGTGACAATACTGGTGCAATTGCCTTGGCAAAGGAATCCAGATTTCACAAGAGAACCAAGCACATTAAGAGACGCTTCAAGTCCATCTGCGATCAAGTCAAGGAGGGAGACTTAGAGATTTGCAAGATACATACGGATCTGAATGTTGCAGACCCATTGACTAAGCCTCTCTCACGAGCAAAACATGATCAACACCAAGACTCCATGGGTGTTACAATCATTACCCTGTATTCTAGATTGTTGACTCTAGTGCGAGTGGGAGACTGAAGGAAATATGCCCTAGATACAATAATAAAGTTGTTATTTATATTTCCTTATATCATGACAAATGTTTATTATTCATGCTAGAATTGTATTAACCAGAAACTTAGTGCATGTGTGAATACATAGACAAACAGAGTGTCCCTAGTATGCCTCTACTTGACTAGCTCGTTAATCAAAGATGGTTAAGTTTCCTGACCATAGACATGTGTTGTCATTTGAAGAATGGGATCACATCTTTATAGAATGACGTGATGGACAAGGCCCATCCGTTAGCTTAGCATAATGATCGTTTAGTTTTTCTGCTATTGCTTTCTTCATGACTTATACATGTTCCTTAGACTATGAGATTATGCAACTCCCGAATACCGGAGGACCACCTTGTGTGCTATCAAACGTCACAACGTAACTGGGTGATTATAAAGATGCTCTACATGTGTCTCTGATGGTGTTTGTTGAGTTGTCATAGATCGAGATTAGGATTTGTCACTCGTGTATCAGAGAGGTATCTCTGGCCCTCTCGATAATGCACATCACTATGAGCCTGACAAGCAATGTGACTAATGTGTTAGTCACGGGATGATGCATTACGGAACGAGTAAAGAGACTTGTCGGTGACGAGATTGAACTAGGTATGATGATATCGACGATCGAATCTCGGGCAAGTAACATACCGATGACAAAGGGAACAACGTATGTTGTTATGCGGTTTGACCGATAAAGATCTTCATAGAATATGTAGGAGCTAATATGAGCATCCAGGTTCCGCTATTGGTTATTGATCAGAGATATGTCTCGGTCAAGTCTACATAGTTCTCAAACCCGTAGGGTCCGCACGCTTAACGTTCGATGACGATTTGTATTATGAGTTTCATGTTTTGATGAACCGAAGTTTGTGCGGAATCCCGGATGAGATCATGGACATGATGAGGAGTCTTGAAATGGTCGAGACATAAATATTCATATATTGGAAGGCTACATTCGGACACCGGAATGGTTCGGGTCATTTCGGATAAGTTTTGGAGTACCGGGGGGTTAATGGGCCACCATGGGCCTTAGTGGAGAAGAGAGAGGGTCGGCCAGGAGGTGGCACGCGCTCCCCTTACCCAGTCCGAATTGGAAAAGGGGTGGGGGCAGCGCTCCCCTCCTTCCTTCTCTCCTCTTCCTCCTTCCCTTCTTCTCCTACTTGGAATAGGAAAGGCAGGGGTGTGAGTCCTACTTGGACCGGGAGTCCAAGTAGGACTCCCCCCATTGCGCCCCCTAGGGTCGACCACCTCTCCCCCCTTTATATATGTGAGAGGGGGCACCCCAAAGACACACCAAGTCTTGTCTTAGCCGTATACAGTGCCCCCTCCATAATTACACACCTCGATCATATCGTCGCAGTGCTTAGGCGAAGCCCCGCGTCAGTAACTTCATCATCACCATCATCATGTTGTCGTGCTGACGGAACTCTCCCTCGTCCTCAACTGTATCAAGAGATTGAGGGACGTCATCGAGCTGAACGTGTGCTGAACGCGGAAGTGTCATATGTTCGGTGCTTGGATCGGTTGGATCACGAAGACGTTCGACTACATCAACCACGTTACTAAACGCTTCTGCTTTCGGTCTACGAGGGTACGTGGACACACTCTCCCCTCTCGTTGCTATGCATCTCCTAGATAGATCTTGCGAGTTCGTAGGACTTTTTTTGAAATACCGCGTTCCCCAACACAAAGCTCGACTTGTCGCAAAAGTATTTTGACAAGTTCAAGGAGTTGAGTATGATGAGACTTTCTCACTCGTAGCGATGCTTAAGTCTCTCCAAATCATGTTAGCAATTGTCGCGTTTTTTGAAATATGGAAAATGGATGTCAGAACTACATTCCTTAATGGATTTCTTAAAGAAGAGTTGTATCTGATGCAACCAAAAGGTTTTGTTGATCCTAAAGGTGCTAACAAAGTGTGCAAACTCCAGCGATCCATCTATGGACTAGTGTAAGCATATCGGAGTTGGAATATATGCTTTGATAAGGTGATCAAAGCATATGGTTTTATACAGACTTATGGTGAAGCCTGTATTTACAAGAAAGTGAGTGGGACCTCTATAGCATTTCTGATATTATATGTGGATGACATATTGTTGATTGGAAATGATGTAGAATTTCTGGATAGCATAAAAGGATATTTGAATAAGAATTTTTCAATGAAAGTCCTAGGTGAAGCTGCTTACATATTGGGCATCAAGATCTATAGAGATAGATGAAAATGTTTGATAAGATTTTCAATGAGTACATACCTTGACAAGATTTTGAAGGAGTTCAAAAAGGATCAGTCAAAGAAAGAGTTCTTGCCTGTATTGTAAGGTGTGAAGTTGAGTAAAGACTCAAAACCCTACCACGGTAGAAAATAAAGAAAGAATGAAAGTCATTCGCTATGCCTCAGCCATAGGTTCTATAAAGCATGCCATGCTGTGTACCAAACCTGTTGAGTACCTTGCCATTAGTTTGGCAAGAGGGTACAATAGTGATCCAGGAGTAGATCACTGGACATCGGTCAAAATTATCCTTAAAGGACTAAGGAAATATTTCTCGGTTATGGAGGTGATAAAGAGTTCATCGTAAAGAGTTACGTCGACGCAAGCTTTGACACCGATCTGGATGACTCTGAGTCTCGATCTGGATACATATTGAAAGTGGGAGCAATTAGCTAGAGTAACTCCATGCAGAGCATTGTAGACATAGAAATTTGCAAAATACATACGGATCTGAATGTGACAGACCCGTTGACTAAGCCTCTCTCAAAAGCAAAAAATGATCACACCTTAGTACTCTTTGGGTGTTAATCACATGGCGATGTGAACTAGATTATTGACTCTAGTAAACTCTTTGGGTGTTAGTCACATGGCGATGTGAACTATTGGTGTTAAATCACATGGCGATGTGAACTAGATTATTGACTCTAGTGCAAGTGGGAGACTGAAGGAAATATGCCCTAGAGGGAATAATAAAGTTGTTATTCTATATTTCCTTATATCATGATAAATATTTATTATTCTTGCTAGAATTGTATTGACCGGAAACTTGATACATGTGTGGATACATAGACAAAACATCGTGTCCCTAGTAAGCCTCTACTAGACTAGTTCGTTAATCAAATATGGTTAAGTTTCCTAACCATAGACATGTGTTGTCATTTGATGAACAAGATCACATCATTAGGAGTATGATGTGATGGACAAGACCCATCCGTTAGCTTAGCATATTGGTCGTTCAGTTTTATTGCTATTGCTTTCTTCATGTCAAATACATATTCCTTCGACTATGAGATTATGCAACTCCCGGATACCGAAGGAATACCTTGTGTGCTATCAAACGTCACAACATAACTAGGTGATTCTAAAGATGCTCTACAGGTATCTTCGAAGGTGTTTGTAGGGTTGGCATAGATCGAGATTAGGATTTGTCACTCCGAGTATCGAAGAGGTATCTCTGGGCCCTCTCAGTAATGCACATCATAAGAAGCCTTGCAAGCAAAGTGACTAATGAGTTAGTTACAGGATGATGTATTACGGAATGAGTAAAGAGACTTGCCGGTAATGAATTGAACTAGGTGTGTGGATACCGACGATTGAATCTCGGGCAAGTAACATACCAATGACAAAGGGAATAACATATGTTGTCATAACGGTTCGACCGATAAAGATCTTCGTAGAATATGTAGGAGCCAATATGAGCATCCAGGTTCCGCTATTGGTTATTGACCGGAGAGGTGTCTCGGTCATGTCTACATAGTTCTTGAACCCGTAGGGTCCACACGCTTAATGTTTGATGATGATTTAGTATTATATGAATTATGTGATTTGGTGAGCGAATGTTGTTCGGAGTCCCGGATGAGATCATGGACATGCTCTAAATGGTCGAGAGGTAAATATTGATATATATATATATATATATATAGAACAATGGTATTCAGACATCGGAAGTGTTCTGGAGGGTATCAGGTACTTATCGGGTCACTAGAAGGTGTTTCAGGTACCCCTAGCAACCCTATGGGCCATATGGGCCTTGTGAAGGAACACACCAGCCCACAAGGGGCTGGTGTGCCCTAGAAGGCTATAGGAGGAGAAGAAGGGAAGGGGGAAGGGCAAGGAAAGTGTGGATTAGGATTGACACTTCCTTCCCTCACCCCCTCTTTCCTTCCCCTTCATGCATACATGGAAAGGGGGGAGGCCGAATTGGGAGGACTCCAAGTAGCATTCCTCCTAATTGGGGCGCCCCCTTGGCTGCCTCCCCTCCCCTCCAACCTATACATACATACATACATACATACATACATACATATATGGGGGCACCGCTAGAACACAGAACATCAATTGTTAGCCGTGTGTGGCGCCCCCTCCACAGTTTACACCGCCGGTCATATTCTCGCGGTGCTTAGGCGAAGCCCTGCGCGAATCACTTCACCATCACCATCACCACGCTGTCGTGTTGACGGAACTCATCTACTTCCTTGACACCTTGCTAGATCAAGAAGGCGAGGGACATCATCGCGCTGAACATGCATAGAACTCGGAGGTGCCGTACGTTTGGTGCTTGATCGGTCGGAGCTAGAAGAAGTTCGACTACATCAACCATGTTGTCAAACACTTTCGCTTTCGGTCTATGAGGGTATGTGGACACACTCTCCCCCTCTCGTTGCTGTGCACCTCCTAGATAGATCTTGCGTGAGCGTAGGATTTTTTTTGAAATTGCATGCTACGTTTCTCAACACATGGAACAATAAAAAATTATAGATACGTTGGAGACGTATCAGCATCCCCAAGCTTAATTCCTGCTCGTCCTTGAGTAGGTAAATGATAAAAGCAAAATTTTTGATGTGGAATGTTGCCCAACATGTTCATCACATATTCTTTTCTTGGTAGCATGGATATTTGGACTTTTATATGATTCAAAGCAATAGTCTAGCTTTGACATGAATATTTCAATACTCAAGCATATCAACAAGCAACCATGTCTTTCAAAATATCAACACTAAAGCAAGTTATCCCTAGCCCATTATGCTCAACCATTGATCCATTCATGAAATGTACTCGCATATTAGCTACACCCAATGCTCAAGTACGATCATAGTGCCCCTTAGTTGGTGCTTTATGAGAGAAGATGGAGACTCAAAAAAATTGCATAAAGTAAAAGAAAGACCCTTCACAGAGGGAAGTAGGGATTTGTAGAGGTGACATAGCTCAAAGCGAAAAAGATAGAGATAAAAACATTTTGGGTGGCATGCTTTCCCTGTCAACGAAAACGATCAGGTAGTTTCCAATACTTTCCATGCTAGATATATCATAGGCGGTTCCCAAATAGAAAATAAAGTTTATTCCTTTTTTCACCATACTTTCACATTCCACGGCTAACCAGATCCATGGGTGCCATCCATACCAACAATTTCCAATGAATTTATTATTTGACAACATAAAGTAAAATAATTTTTCATTTCGTGACTGGGCATCCCTAATATCTTTGCCATACTCTCGTGCAATGACAAGTAAATAAACACTCATCTTGAGAATAACACATCTAGCATGGAAAAATATCAGCCACCCCCTACAGTTTCATGAGCGGTACGAGCACACAAAAAAGAAATTTATTTTGAAAATTAGAGACGACACATACAAATTTGCTTAGAACGGCAAAAGAATACCGCATATAGGTAGGTATAGGGGACTCATATGGCAAAACTGGTTTAAGGATTTGGATGCACAAGTAGTAATCCCACTTAGTACAAGTGAAGGCTAGCAAAAAGATTGAGAAGCATCCAACCAAGAAACGAAAAAATCTCATAAACGAGCATTAAGCATAACTAACACCGAATAATGCACCACAAGTAGGATGTAATTTTATTGCATAACTATTGACTTTCGCGCTTGCATAGGGAATCACAAACCTTAACAGCAACATTCTTACTAAATCATAATTACTCATCAACATGACTCACATATTATATCATCATATCACAAAACTATTACAAGGAATCAAGTTTATTTTGTCGAGTGATCTTCATGAATTTTTTTAATCTCCCTCTTGAATATCTATCACTTTGGGACTAATTTCAAATGTTGCTTTTGATAGCTCAAACAAATCTAAGTGAAGAACATGAGCATAAAAATTTCTTCTCTCAAAGTAATATAAGTTAAGCATGAGAGAATTTCTTAAAAAAATTACTAACTCTCAAATAAATCTAAGTTAAGCATGAGAGCATTTCTTCAAAATAATACTAAAGCACATCATGCTCAAAAAGATATAAGTAAAGCACTAGAGCAATTCCATAGCTCCAAAGATTTAAGGGAAGTAGAGAGAGCAATTCTAACAAATCATAGCATAATTTTGGCTCTCTCAAATAGGCATGTCCAGCAAGGATACTTGACTTAAAATAAAAAGCAGAACAAGCAGAGACTCATGAAATACAAGACGCTCCAAGAAAAACTCATGATATGTGATGAATAAAAATATAGCTCCAAGTAAAATACTGATGGTCATTAGAAGAAAGAGGGGATGCCACTCGGGCATCCCCATGCTTAATTGCTTGCTTCTATTTTAGATAATAGCTTGGGATGCCATGGGAATCCCCAAGCTTAGGCTCTTCTTACTCCTTATTCCTTCATCCATCGTGATCTCACCCAAAACTTGAAAACTTGAATCACAGAAAACTCGCCAAAACCTTCGTGAGATCCGTTAGTATAGCAAAGCAAATCACTACTCTAAGTACTGTTGGAAACCCATTCATATTTTATTTTTGCATTATATCTACCGTATCCAAACTTTACTATAGCTTATACCCTCCAATACAAATCATAGATTCATCGAAATAAGCACACAATGCAAAGAAAACATAATCTGTCAAAAACAGAATAGTATGTAGCAATATGAGAACTTCGAATACTTCTGTAATTCAAAATATTCTGAAAAATTAGGACGACGTGGAAAATTTGTATATAAATCTTATGTACAAAAATCAATATTTTATCACGCTTATGTTAATAACTAAAATTATTTTACTGGACGCAGAAGTTTCTGTTTTTCAACAAGATCAAATCAACTATCACCAAACATAATCCCAAAGGCTTTGCTTGGCACAAACACTAATTAAAACATAAAAAACACAATCATAACAGTAGCATAATTGCACAAACACTTAAGAACAGAAAGAAAAAGACAAAAATAAATTTTATTCATTAGGTTGCCTCCCAACAAGCGCTATCGTTTTATGCCCCTAGCTAGGCATAATGCAAAGATTCAAGTATTGTCATCTTTATTTCTAGATCCATAAGATGCCCTCATGATTGATTCATATGGTGTCTTAATTCTTGTTCTAGGGAAGTGTTGCATACCTTTACTTAGTGGAAATTGAAAATTAATATTGTCTTCTTTCATATCAATCACGACACCAATAGTACGTAAAAACGGCCTACCAAGTATAATTGGACAAGACAAATTGCAATCAATATCAAGAACAATAAAATCTATGGGCACATAATTCCTATTTGCAAGAATAAGAACATCATTAATTCTTCCTAAAGGCTTTTTAATAGTAGAATCCGCTAAGTGAAAATTTAAAGAACATTCTTCGATATCGGTAAGACCAAGCACATCACATAAAGATTTCAGAATTGTAGAAACACTAGCACCCAAGTCACATAAAGCAAAACACTCATAATTTTTAATCTTGACTTTGATAGTAGGTTCCCATTCATCATGTAATTTTCTAGGAATTGAAATCTCTAATTCCAACTTTCCTTCCAAAGCTTTCATCATAGCATCAACGATATGTTTAGTAAAAGCTTTATTTTGTTCATAAGCATGGGGTGAATTTATCATGGATTGCAATAAAGGAATACAATCAATCAAAGAACAATTACCATAATTAAAGTCTTTGTAATCCAAAAGAGTGGGCACATCACTAGTTAAAGTTTTGACCTCTCTAAACCCACTTTTATCAATTTTCTCAACAAGATTTTCACCCTCCAAATTATCGGGACGCCTTCAAACTAAAGTTGACCCTTCTTCAGTCCCTTTATCATCAATCTTAATTTTACTAAACAAGGAATCAATATAAGAAACACCAATCACTTTAAGATCTTCATCATTTTTATGAAAGCAATTACTAGAAAACGCTTTTTCAAAAAATCTCTCTTAGCTCTAAGCATAGCGGTTCTTTTCTTACTTTCATCCATAGAAACATATAAAGCTTTAATTGATTCCTCAACCTTAGGCACAAAAGTTTTCATCTTGAGATTTTCTACATCATGAGAAATTATATCAATGCTTCTAGACATATCATCAATCTTACTTAACTTTTCTTCTATCGTAGTATTAAAATTCTTTTGAGCATTGATAAATTCTTTAATATTATTCTCAAGATCAGAGATGTTCCTATCGAACTGTTATGACAACATACCTAATTTCCTTTGTCCATCGATATGTTACTTGCCCGAGATTCGATCATCGGTATCTTTATACCTAGTTCAATCTCGTTACCGGCAAGTCTCTTTACTTGTTCCGCAATACATCACCTCATGACTAAACTCCTTAGTCATTTGCTTGCAAGCTTATGATGTGTATTACCGAGAGGGCCCAGAGATACCTCTCCGATACTCAGAGTGACAAATCCTAATCTCGATCTATGCCAACTCAACAAACACCTTTAGAGATACCGTTAGAGCATATTTATGATCACTCAATTATGTTGTGACGTTTGATAGCACACAAGGTATTCCTCCGGTATCCGGGAGTTGCATAATATCATAGTTGAAGGAATATGTATTTGACATGAAAAAAGCAATATCAATATGCTAAGCTAACGGATGGATCTTGTCCATCACATCATTCTCCTAATA
Organism: Triticum aestivum; assembly: GCF_018294505.1. Classification (NCBI taxonomy): domain Eukaryota; kingdom Viridiplantae; phylum Streptophyta; class Magnoliopsida; order Poales; family Poaceae; genus Triticum; species Triticum aestivum. The sequence continues at coordinate 117,942,942 of NC_057809.1, read as the reverse complement.
ATGTGACCCCGTTTATCAAATGACAACACATGTATATGGTTAGGAAACATTAACCATCTTTGATCAACGAGATAGTCTAGTAGAGGCTTACTAGGGACATGATATTTGTTTATGTATTCACACATGTATTTAAGTTTCCGATCAGTACAATTCTAGCATGAATAATAAACCTTTATCATGATTTAGCAAATATAATAATAACCATTTTATTATTACCTCTAGGGCATATTTCTATCAGTCTCCCACTTGCACTAGAGTCAATAATCTAGTTCAGATCACCATGTGATTTAACACCCATAGTTCACATCGCCATGTGATCAACACCCAAAGAGTTTACTAGAGTCAATAATCTAGTTCACATAGCCATGTGATTAACACCCAAAGAGTACTAAGGTGTGGTCATGTTTTATTTGTGAGAGAGGTTTAGTCAATGGGTCTGTGACATTCAGATCCGTACGTATTTTGTAAATTTCTATGTCTACAATGCTCTGCATGGAGATACTCTAGCTAATTGCTCCCACTTTCAATATGTATCACAATCAAGACTCAGAGTCATCCAGATTGGTGTCAAAGCTTGCATCGACATAACTCTTTACAAAGAACTCTTTATCCGCTCCATAACCGAGAAACATTTCCTTAGTCCACTTTAGGTACCTAAGGATAATTTTGACCGTTGTCCGGTGATCTACTCCTGGATCACTATTGTACCACCTTGCCAAACACATGGCAAGGCACACAACAGGACTGGTACACAACATGTCATACTTTATTGAACCTATGACTGAGGCATAGGGAATGATTCTCATTCTCGGTCTATATTCTGCCGTGGTCGGGTTTTGAGTCTTACTCAACTTCACACCTTGTAACATAGGCAAGAACCCTTTCTTTGACTGATCCATTTTGAACTTCTTCAAAACTTCATCAAGGTATGTGCTTTGAGATAGTCCTATCAGGTGTTTTGATCTATCTCTATAGATCTTGATGCCCAATATATAAGCAGCTTCACCGAGGTCTTTCATTGAAAAAATCTTATTCAAGTATCATTTTATGCTATCCAGAAATTCTATATCATTTTCAATCAACAATATGTCATCCACATATAATATCAGAAATGCTATAGAGCTCCCACTCATTTCCTTGTAAATACAGACTTCACCATAATTCTGTATAAAACTATATGCTTTGATCACCTCATCAAAGCGTATATTCCAACTCCGAGATGCTTGCACCAGTCCATAGATGGATCGTTGGAGTTTGCACACTTTGTTAGCACCTTTAGGATCGACAAAACCTTCTAGTTGCATCATATACAACCCTTCTTTAAGAAATCCATTAAGGAATGCAGTTTTGACATCCATCTGCCAGATTTCATAATTATAAAATGCGGCAATTGCTAACATGATTCGGATTGACTTAAGCATCGCTACGGGTGAGAAGGTCTCATCATAGTCAACTCCTTGAACTTGTTGAAAACCTTTCGCAACAATTCGAGCTTTGTAGATGGTGACATTACCATCAGCGTCTGTCTTCTTCTTGAAGATCCATTTATTCTCAATGTCTTGCTGATCATCGAGCAAGTCCACCAAAGTCCACACTTTCTTCTCATACATGGATCCTATCTCAGATTTGAAGACCTCAAGCCATTGATCGAAATCTGGGCTCATCATAGCTTCTTCATAGTTTGTAGGTTCGCCTTGGTCTAGTGACATGACTTCTAGAACAGGATTACCATACCACTCTGGTGCGGATCGTGCTCTATTGACCCATGAGGTTCAGTAGCAACTTGACCTAAAGTTTCATGATCATTATCATTTGCTTCCTCTCTAGTTGGTGTAGGCATCACTGGAACGGTTTTCTGTGATGTGCTACTTTCCAATTTGAGAGAAGGTACAATTACCTCATAAAGTTCTACTTTCCTCCTACTCACTTCTTTCGAGTGAAACTCCTTCTCTAGAAATGTTCCATTCTTGGCAACAAAGATCTTGCCTTCAGATCTGTGGTAGAAGGTGTACCTAAATGTTTCCTTAGGGTATCCTATGAAGACACACTTCTCCAATTTGGGTTCGAGCTTATCAGGCTGAAGCCTCTTGACATAAGTATCGCAACCCCAAACTTTAATAAATGACAGCTTTAGATTTCTTGCGAAACCATAGTTCATACGGTGTCGTCTCAACGGATCAGACGGTGCCCTATTTAACATGAATGCGGTTGTCTCTAATGCATAACCCCAAAACGATAGTGGTAAATCGGAAAGAAACATCATAGATCGCACCATATCTAATAAAGTGCGGTTCCGATGTTCGGACACACTATTACGCTATGGTGTTCCAGGTGGCGTGAGTTGTGAAACAATTCCACATTGTTTAAATTGAAGGCCAAATGCGTAACTCAAATATTTGCCTCCGCGATCAGATCGTAGAAACTTTTATTTTCTTGTTACGAAGATTCTCCACTTTACTCTGAAATTCTTTGAACTTTTCAAATGTTTCAAACTTGTGTTTCATTAAGTAGATATACCCATACCTACTTAAATCATCAGTGAAGGTCAGAAAAGTACGATACCCGCCGCGTGCTGCAACACTCATCAAACCGCATACATCGGTATGTATTATTTCCAATAAGTTATTAGCTCGCTCCATTATTCCGAAGAACGGAGTTTTAGTCATCTTGCCCATGAGGCATGGTTCGCAAGTATCAAATGATTCATAATCAAGTGATTCCAAAAGTCCATCCATATGGAGTTTCTTCATGCGCTTTACACCAATATGACCTAAATGGTAGTTCCACAAGTATGTTGCACTATCATCATCAACTTTGCATCTTTTGGCATCAATATTATGAATATGTGTATCACTATGATCGAGATTCAATAAGCCATTCACACTAGGTGTATGACCATGGAATGTTTTATTCATGTAAACAGAATAACAATTATTCTGTGAATTAAATGAATAATCGTATTATAATAAACATGATCCTGTCATATTCATGCTCTATGCAAACACCAAATAACATTTATTTTGGTTTCAACACTAATCCTGAAGGTAGAGGGAGTGTGCGATGGTGATCGTACCAACCTTGGAATAATTTCTAGCACACATCATTACCTCGTCCTTAACTAGTCTATGTTTATTCTACAACTCCTATTTTGAGTTACTAATCTTAGTAACTGAATCAGCATCGAATACCCAGGGGCTACTACGAACACTAGTAAGGTACACATCAATAATCAAATATACTTTTGTTCACTCTGCCATCCTTCTTATCCGCCAAGTATTTGGGGCAGTTCCACTTCTAGTGACCATTTCCTTTGTAGTAGAAGCACTCAGTTTCAGGCTTGGATCTAGCTTTGGGCCTCTTCATGGGAGTGGCAGCTTGCTTGCGATTCTTCTTGAAGTTCCCTTTCTTTTTCTTGAAACTAATGGTCTTGTTAACCATCAACATTTGATGCTCTATCTTGATTTCTACCTTCGCTGATTTCAGCATCACGAAGAGCTCCGGAATCATTTTCGTCAACCCTTGCATATTATAGTTCATCACGAAGTTCTAGTAGCTTGGTGACAGTGACTAGAGAACTCTGTCAATCACTATCTTATCTGGAAGATTAACTCCCACTTGATTCAAGCGATTATAGTACCCACACATTCTGAGCACATGCTCACTGGCTGACCTATTCTCCTCCATCTTGTAGGCAAAGTAGAGGTCTCATACCTCTCGACACGGGCACGAGTATGAAATACCAATTTCAGCTCTAGGAACATCTCATATGCTCCGCAGCATTCAAAACGTTTTTGAAGTCCGGTTCTAAGCCATAAAGCATGGTGCACTAAACTATCAAGTAGTCATCATATCAACCTTGCCAGACGTTCATAACGTCTTCATCTACTCCCGCAATAGGTCTGTCACCTAACGGTGCATCAAGGACATAATTCTTCTGTGCAGCAATGAGGATAATCCTCAGATCACGAACCTAGTTCGCTCTATTGCTACTATCATCTTTCAACTTAGTTTTCTCTATGAACATATCAAAAACATGGGAGCTATATCGTGAGCTATTGATCTACAACATAAATATGCAAAACTGTAAGACTAAGTTCATGATAAATTAAGTTCAATTAATCAAATTACTTAAGAACTCCCACTTAAATAAACATCCCTCAAGTTATCTAAGTGATACATTATCCACTTAAATAAAAATTAGGACAGCCTGGGAAATTTGTTTATTAATCTTGTGTAAAGAATTCAAGAATTATCGTGTTCCAGAAGCACATGTCAATTCTGTCATTGGGCACAAAATTTTCTGTTTTTCAGCAAGATCAAATCAACTATCACCGTAAGCCATCCCAAAGGTCTTACTTGGCACAAACACTAACTAAAACACAAGAAACACATCTAACCAGAGGCTAGATGAATTATTTATTGCAAAACAGGAACAAAAAGCAAAGAACAAAAATAAAATTGGGATGCCTCCCAACAAGCGCTATTGTTTAACGCCCTTAGCTAGGCATAAAAACACAAATACATCTAAGTATTGTCATCTTTGGTATGAAATCCATAAGTACCTCTCATAATATACTCATATGGCAACTTAATTTTCTTTCTAGGAAAGTGTTCCATGCCCTTCCTTAACGGAAATTGAAATCTAATGTTTGCTTCTTTCATATCAATAATTGCACCAATCGTTCTAAGGAAAGGTCTACCAAGAATAATAGGACATGTAGGATTGCAATATATATCAAGAACAATGAAATATACGGGCACATAATTCCTATTTGCAACAATAAGAACATCATTAATCCTTAATAGTGGAACCCGCAAGATGCAAATTTAAAGAACAATCATCAAATTCACGGAAACCTAACACATCACATAAAGTTTTTGGAATCATGGAAATTCTAGCACCCAAATCACACAAAGCATGGCACTCCTAATCTTTAATATTAATCTTAATAGTAGTTTCCCACTCATCATAAAGTTCTCTAGAGATAGAAATTTCCAATTCAAGCTTTTCTTCAAAAGATTGCATCATAGCATCAACGATATGTTTAGTAAAAGCTTTGTTTTGATTATAAGCATGAGCAGAATTTAACATGGATTGCAACAAGGAAATACAATCTATTAAAGAACAATTATCTTAATTAAATTCCTTGAAATCCAAAAGAGTGGGTTCATTGCTACTTAAAGTTTTGACCTCTCCAATCCCACTTTTGTCAATTTTTGCATCAAGATCTAAAAACTCTGAATTATTGGGACACCTTTTAACTAAAGTTGACTCATCCCCAGTCCCATCTTTATCAAGATTTATATTGGAAAACAAAGATTCAATAGGATTCACATCAATCACTTTAAGATCTTCATCATTATTTTCACGAAAACTAGAAGAAGATGTTTTTACAAACCAATCTCGTTTAGCACGCATCTTAGCGGTTCTTTCTTTGCACTATCAATAGAAATTCTCATAGATTTGAGAGACTCATTAATATCAAGCTTGGGTGGGATAGATCTAAGTTTCAAAGAGTCTACATTAAGAGAAATTATATCCATGTTCCTAGCCAAATCATCAATCTTAAGCAATTTTTCTTCAACTAAAGCATTAAAATTCTTTTGCGAACTCATAAATTCTTTGACAGTATTCTCAAAATTAGAGGGCATGTTATTATAATTTCCATAAGGATTGTTGTAGGAATTACCATAATATTAGAGGAATTACTAGGAAACGGCCTAGGATTAAAATTACCTCTATACGCGTTATTACCAAAATTGTTCCTACCAACAAAATTCACATCCATAGATTCATTATTATTTCAATCAAAGTAGACAAAGGCATATCATTAGGATCAATATAATCATTCTTGCTAGCAAATAGTTTCATAAGTTGATCCATTTTTTCACTCAAAACATTAATCTCTTCAATCGCATGCACTTTTTTTACTAGTGGAAGATCTTTTGGTATGACATTGAGAATAATTGACCATAATATCATCTAGGAGTTAAGTAGCTTCTCCTAAAGTAATTTCCATAAAACTACCTCCCGCAGCCAAATCTAAAAGATTTCTAGAAGCAAAATTCAATCCAGCATAATTTTTTTGTATAATCATCCACAAATTCAAACCATGAGTAGGGCAATTTTGTATCATCAATTTCATGCTCTCCCAAGATTGTGCAACATGTTCATGATCAAGTTGCTTAAAATTCATAATATCGTTCCTAAGGGAGATGATTTTAGCGGGAGGAAAATACTTGGAAATAAAAGCATCTTTACACTTATTCCATGAACCAATACTATTTTTAGGGAAAGATGAAAACCAAGTTTTAGCACGATATCGAAGTGAGAACGGAAATAGTTTCAATTTGACAATACCATTATGCACATATTTTTTCTTTTGCATATCACACAACTCAATGAAATTATTCAGATGGGATGCATCATCTTCACTAGGAAGGCCAGAAAATTGATCTTTCATAACAAGATTCAGCAAAAGCGACATTAATTTCATAAGATTTCGCACTAGTGGCGAGAGCAATCGGAGTACTGATAAAATCATTGTTATTAGTGTTGGAAAAGTCACACAATTTGGTATTCTCTTGAGCCATCGTGACAAAGCAAGCAATCCAACACACGAGCACACAAAAAGCAAACAAAGAAGACGAACGGAAGAGGGGCGAAGAAAAGGCAAATCATTTCAAAAATCATTTTAAAAGTGGGGGAGAGGAAAATGAGAGGCGAATGGCAAATAATGTAATGCAAGAGATGAGAGTTTATGATGGGTACTTGGTATGCCTTGACTTAGCGTAGATCTCCCCGGCAACGGCGCTACAAATTCTTCCTGCTACTTCTTGAGCTTGTGTTGGTTTTTCCCTTGAAGAGGAAAGGGTGATGCAGCAAAGTAGAGATAAGTATTTCCCTCAGTTTGAGAACCAGGGTATCAATGCAGTAGGAGACAACGCACAAATCACCTAATACCTGCACAAAAATTCAAACAACTTGCACCCAACGTGATAAAGGGGTTGTCAATCCCTTCATGGTTACTTGCAAAAGTGAGATCTGATAGAGATAGATGAAACTAAACAAAAGGTAAAGTAAATATTTTTGGCATTTTTGGTTTATAGATCGGAAAGTAAAAGCTTGCAAAATAGTAGATCAGAAACTAATATTGTAGATCGGAAACTTGTATGATGGAAAATAGACCCTGGGGCCATAGGTTTCACTAGAGGATTCTCTCAAGATAGCAAATAATACGGTGGGTGAACAAATTACTGTCAAGCAATTGATAGAAAAGCCCAAAGTTATGATGATATCTAAGGCAATGATTATGAAATATAGGCATCACGTTCGTGTCAAGTAGACCGAAACGATTCTGCATCTACTACTATTACTCCACACATCGACCGACTCCTGCCTGCATCTAGAGTATTAAGGTCATGAAGAATAGAGTAACACATTAAGTAAGATGACATGATGTAGAGGAATTAACTCAAGCAATATGATGAAAACCCCATCTTTTTATCCTTGATGGCAACAATACAATACGTGCCTTGCTGCCCCTACTATCACTGGGAAAGGACACACCACAAGATTGAACCCAAAGCTAAGCACTTCTCCCATTGCAATAAAAACCAATTTAGTTGGCTAAACCAAACCGATAATTCAAAGAGAATTACAAAGATACCAAATCATGCATAAAAGAATTCAGAGAAGATTCAAATAATATTCATAGATAAGCTGATCATAAATCCACAATTCATTGGATCTCGACAAACACATTGCAAAACAATATTACATCGGATAGATCTCCAAGAACATCAAGGAGAACATGGTATTGAGAATCAAAGAAAGAGAAGGAGACATCTAGCTACTAGCTATGGACCCGTAGGTCTGTGGTAAACTACTCACGCTTCATTGAAAGGGCAATAGGGTTGATGTAGAAGCCATCCGTGATCGAATCCCCCTCCGGCAGGGTGCTGAAAAAGGACCCTAGATGGGATCTCACACGTATAGAAGGTTACGGCGGTGGAAAAGTGTTTTCGTAGATGCCTCTGGTGGTTTGGGAATATATGTGAATATATAGGCGAAGGAATTAGGTCGGGAGAGTCATGAGGGCCCACAAGGGTGGGAGGCGCGCCCTCCCCCTTGTGACCACCTCGTGGCTCTTCCGACTTGATCTCCAAGTCTCTCTGGTGTCTTCTGGTCCAAGAAAAAGCATCGCGAAGGTTTCATTCCGTTTGGTATTGCTTTTTTGCGAAACTCAAAAATAAGGAAAAAACAGAAACTGGCACTGGGCTCTAGGTTAATAATTTAGTCCCCAAAAAATATAAAATAGCATATTAATGCATATAAAAATCCAAAACAGATAATATAATAGCATGGAACAATCAAAAATTATAGATACATTGGAGACGTATCACTGCACACGGCTTGACAATTGTCTGTTGTCTTCTAGGCACCCCCTCCCACATATATATATATAGGTGGTTGGGAGGGAGGAGTAGCCAAAGGGGGCATCCAAGTAGGAGGAATCCTACTTGGGGTCTCTCCCAAGCCGTGCCCTCCCCCTGCCTTGTATAAGTGCGGGGGAAAGGCAGGGGAGGGTGCCCCCCCCTTTCCTTTCCCACTTGAGAAGGTAAAGGAAGGAGGGGCCACCCCTCCCCTTTCCTTCCCCTAGGGCCTGCTGTCCAAGGAAGGGGCACACCAGGGGCTGATCTATCCCCCTTTAGCCCATTAGGCCCATACATTTACCGGGGGTGTCCGGAACCCCTTCCGATGATCCAATGACTACCCGGTGCACTTCAAAACTCTTCAAGTGTCAGAATACCATCTTCCTATATATCAATCTTTACCTCTCGACCATTTAGAGACTCCTCGTCATGTCCCTGATCTCATCCAGGACTCCAAACAACATTCGGTCACCAAATCATATAACTCATATAACACTATATCGTCAATGAACGTTAAGCGTGTGGACCCTACGGGTTTGAGAACTATGTAGACATGACCGAGACACCTCTCCGGTCAATAACCAATAGCAAAACCTGGATGCCCATATTGGCTCCTACATATTCTACGAAGATCTTTATCTGTCGAACAGTTATGGCAACATATGCAATTCCCTTTGTCCATCGGTATGTTACTTGCCCGAGATTCGACCATCGGTATCTTCATACCTAGTTCAATCTCGTTACTGGCAAGTCTCTTTATTCATTCCATAATACATCACCTCGTGACTAAACTCCTTAGTCATTTGCTTGCAAGCTTATGATGTGTATTACCGAGAGGGCCCAGAGATACCTCTCCGATACTCGGAGTGACAAATCCTAATCTCGATCTATGCCAACTCAACAAACACCTTTAGAGATACCGTTAGAGCATCTTTATGATCACTCAGTTACGTTGTGACGTTTGATAGCACACAAGGTATTCCTCCGGTATCCGGGAGTTGCATAATCTCATAGTCGAAGGAATATGTATTTGACATGAAGAAAGCAATAGCAATAAACTGAACGATCAATATGCTAAGCTAACAGATGGGTCTTGTACATCACATCCTTCTCCTAATGATGTGATCCCATTTATCAAATGACAACACATGTATATGGTTAGGAAACCTTAACCATCTTTCATCAATGAGCTAGTCCAGTAGAGGCTTACTAGGGACATGGTATTTGTTTATGTATTCATGCATGTATTTAATTTTCCGATAAACACAATTCTAGCATGAATAATAAACCTTTATCATGATTTAGGAAATATAATAATAACCATTTTATTATTGCCTCTAGGGCATATTTCCATGACCTAAATATAAGTCTTTTTAGAGATTTTAATAAGGGACTACATACGGAGCAAAAGTGAATCTATACTCTAAAATATGTCTATATACATCCGTATGTAATTTGTATTGAGTCTTTAAAAAGAGTTATATTTAGAAACGGAGGGAGTAGCAATATTATTACCTTTGGCAGCTCAGAGGCTCGTAATGTTTACACAAGCAGTGACTACATATAAGTAAAACAAGCTTACAACGCGTCCAACCCTTGAGGAAATTAATGGAGTGTGGTACTCCATTAGTTTATCTTTACTTCACATAATAACTTTACCTTAAGTCAAATTTTATGAGGTTTGACCAAAATTATAGAAAAATATCAACTTCTCAGTATAAAATAAAATTGATTAAAGTTTACAAAATTTGACTAAAGACAAAATTAATATGCTGAAGTAAAAAAGCAACAAAGGAAATCAATGGAATACGAAACAATACTAGAGGCTAACGCACGCCTCACCGCGCCTTCTTCACTCATCTGATTAACTCATTTTTCTCAAGTAGGTCAATGAAGTCAGTTGTATCATTTTGGTTTTTTCCGTGTTGCTTGGGTTCTAGTTATGCTCTGCCAGTGTTTTTTTCTCATTTTGTTGGCCTGCTGTTCGAGAAGGTATTTGTATGGAAAGGAGATTAGAGTTGTTCGATGTGTGGTTCTAGTTTTATTATACATTTCGGTCTAAGTAACAACCATTGATGGTTGTGTGAGCCTCTTTGGAGCTCCTATTCTAAGCTAAAGTGGAGAAATTACTACTATAAAACTCACATGGACTGGCCCATAAAGCTCTCACTCACTTAGCTCAGCTCCTAGCTCCGCTAGCTCCACTGCTAGCTCAGAAAAAATGGAGTATCATTTTTATTTGGAAAACTTTGCTAAATTTAGAAGACGTTCATTTTCTTAATTTGGATTTGAAAAAATTGAATTAAAAAATACATAAATTTTGGCAAATTTTAATAATATTCAGTGATTTCAAACTGTGTTTGCAAATTTGAAAAGAGGTTCACAAATTAAAAACCGTTCACAGAATTTAAGAATAATCATGAATTATAAATGTTCATGATTTTTAAAAATAATTCATAAATATATTAAATGTTCATAACTAAAATGTGAAAAAAGAAAGAAGAGGCATGGAAAATGAAAAAAGGACAAAAAACCAAAAAAACAAAAGGGAAACCGTAATAGACCAAAAGAAAATATATTAAAACTGATAGATGAAACACATACTAGAAAGAAAAACTAAACAACAAGCAATACCTTCTAGGCTTCTAGAACCTTCCAAATATCAGAAAAAGGAGCCGATGCGTTAGCACTATATAGCTTTGCCTCACTCTTAACATGGAACACACACACCCTTACAAGTGTAACCCATAGCCCATGACCCACTAGGAGGCTCCAAATCAAGGGAGCTTAGTATCTTAAAAAAATGTCCATGAATTTCCAAAAATATTCATGGATTGTAAAAATTGTTCAGTTTTCTTCAAATAGTTCACAAATCTTATGAAATGTTCATGAATTAAAATGCAAAAAGTGAGAAATAGAAATAGAAAAAAGAAAAAGAAACATGAAAAATAGGGAAACCCCAAAAAAGAAAGTATTAAACCGTTAGATAGAACACATAAAATGAGAAAACAAAGAAAAACCAGGGAATACCTTCTTGAACCTTCTCAAAACTGAAAAACCAATCCGCATAGGTGCGTGTCACTCTCAACCAGGAACATACACCCTTATAGTTGGGGCCAATAGCAACTCCCACAGCTCCCGATACACTAGGAGGCTCCAATCAACAGAACTTGGTATCTTAATAGATTGGACTAGATGAGAAATATTTTGGGCTTCCCTTTAACCTGCCCAACCAGCTTTAGTGGTCTTTCTAATAACTCAATATATTCACATGCACTCACAAACACATGCGGGTAATGTACCCTTATGAGTACACCAGAGACTGAGCCAGAGTCACCACATGCAACTCGTAGTTGATGTGCATGCCGTACAACTCAAAGAATAGGAAAAGTCTGAATATATTCAAAAGAAACGAACATTCATGCTAAGTCTAGTACTTGAACCATGGTAGGTAGGTTCTACAATAGGAAACCTAACCAATTAAACTTTTTTTACATTTTTTTCAAGGGAATGGTACCATATCAAGCACACACAGTAATATGTACATGCATTAATCATGACCACTAAAACTAAAGTAACATATATTTTCTTAGTGCGCAATAGAAATATGTAAAGGGAAGACGGACGAGCACGCGTGCAAATCCAGTTTGTAAGCCAACCACCCGTATGTCTAGCATTTTTGTATGAGAAATGATACTTATAAAACATTGCATGTGTGGCATTAAATAGAACAATTTTTTTAATCAATCGTTGGTGAAAGGAAAGAACCATATAAAACCTTCCTTTATGTTAAAGACAATACAAACCTGTCGTAGGTGAAAATTCCGCAAGTTTGGATTGTCTTTAACTTGGAAAAGAGGTGTATGTGAGTGTCTTCAAAGAGCACTTCTGTCTAATTCATGTTAAGCCGGCAAGACTTGAAGGTTGTGATGAACATGAATTAGACAAAAGTACACGTGAAGGCAACAACAATATACGAAGTACACATGAAGGCAATGATGTCTACTACACAACCTTCTTCTTGTAAACGATGTTGGGCCTTCAAGTGCAGAGGTTTGTAGGACAGTAGTGTAACACCCCGGTGTAATGATGCTACAGTAACCCCTGGGGTTAAGTTAATTGTTTTGCTAAACATGTGCCTGATCATTTTTGTCTCATACTCTTTCACATTCCAGTTGAATTCAATTTAAAGTTATGAGTGAAATTCAAAATGCTCAGACATGAACACAAAAATGTTCATCATGTGCCAAATAATCCACAACTAATATTGGTGGTGAACCAACATTTTTGCAAAGGGTTTAAGTGGCCTAAACTACTTAAAACAGTGACCTAAGCAATAAATTAAATGCCCTTTTTAATTTATAAAACTGGCAGCTATTCCAAAAGCCTCCCAACCTTTTTGAGGCAGTGCACTTTAATTCTTTGAGATTGTTTTGGCCAGTGGCATAATTTTGCAAAGTCAATTGTGGCAAAAAGAAAATGCAAAAGCTGCTGGAAAAGAAAAACAAAAAAAAAGAAATAAAAAGGAAAAAGCAGAGGGGAGAGTGAGAAAAGAGCCCCCTGCCTCCCTGGGCTTTAGCCCATTACACTGGCGGGCCCACCTTACCCCGGGTCGCCTTCCCTGTTCGACCGACCCCGTCGCTACAGGGGCGCGGTCGCCCCGGACCGCCTCGCCGTCGACGACGAGGGGGAGGATAAGGCCTCCACGCCCCCGACGCCTCGGGTGCCTCTCCCACTCACCTCCCCACTTGCCCCGCTCCGCCTCTCCCTCTCCCCACCAGATTCCTCCTCGCTCCCCCTCACCCTTCTCCTCCCTCACCGAGGGAGCCGCTGCCGCGCGCCGTCGATCCCACGCTCCTTGTCGACCTCTCGCCTCGCCCCGATGACGTAGCGCTCCGCCGTCGTCCTCTGCGTCGTCCTATCCAAGCCATTGGAGCCAGAAGCCACCGAGACGAGACCGACGACCTCTTCTTCCCCTACGTCCATCTTCAACTCCGGCGATGATTCCGGTGACGACATGCCTCCCCGAGCCCATTTGAGCACAACTACAGGGCCCGGTGAGCAGTCGTCGTCCTTCTCCCTCTCTCCCCGCGTGTTTCCGTCACCGTAGTGGTCGCATTGGAGATGCCCGAACTCTCCGTCGCGGATCTCGTCGCCGGCAAGACTCCGGTGACCAAATGGTCACGGGCCAATGCCCAGCGCGCTCACCGCACCGCGTAGGCCTCGTCTAGCCGCGTGGTTTGCCCGCAAGCGCCCCCCAGCCCCGATCCCGACGATGCCCGATCTCCGGCGTCTGCTCCGCCGCTTGCCACCGTCGTCTTCGGCCGCCCCCGGCCCGGCTACCACCCCAGTTCGACGCGGCATCTTCTCCCCGTTCGAACGCACCCGCCCGCGGCCATTTTGGCCGCCGGACGGCGAATTCCGGCGAGGTCCGGCGCCCCTCCGCCGCGGGAACGCTCATCGGAGTTCCCCAACGCCAGCGCCGACGTGGACGTCCGGGTCCACCTCGCCCAGTCACTGCCAGTGGATCCCCCCTGGGCCCTGTTGACTAGTCAACTAGTCTGTTGACCGCTGATGTAACAATGACGCCATGATGACGTCATATTTCCGTTTCTGTTATTTCTTAAATAATTCCAGAATATTGTTTAAACTTTAAAAAATTCATAGAAAATAAACCGTAACTCCGATGAAAATGTTTTCTATATGTAAGTTGCTCAGAAAAATCCAACGAATCCGAATACGTGGTCCGTTCATCTGTCACATGCCCCTAGCATGCTGAACATGGAACTTTCCCCCTCTTTTCCTTTGTCCGGAATCCACTTAATGTCGGGAATTCACCCTCGGATGTTTCCCCCTTCGTCTGCAATGTGTAGTACCGCGTTAGAGCACGCTTAGCGCTACATATCGTCATGTCATGCTTAGTGTTACCTCTGTTTGCTATGTATTTACTGTTTCTTCCCCCTCTTCTCTCCGGTAGACCCCGAGGCCGCTGATGCCCCGGTGATCGACTACGTCGTCGACAACGACCCCTCCTTGCCAGAGCAACCAGGCAAGCCCCCCTTTGATCATGCTTATATCGCCCATTCCATTCTCTCATGCTTGCATTAGATTTTACTACTGTTATTGTTTGCTCCTATTCTGATGCATAGCCTGCTTTTGTATCTGCTGTTGTACCTTACCTGCTTATCCTAATCTGCTTAGTATAGGTTGGTTAGTGATCCATCAGTGACCCCCACCTTGTCCTTGTTGCCCCTGCTTCATCATTGAAGACCCGATCAACGGGATTGAAGACCAGGCCCCGGCACCGCACATCACTTTCCCCTTAGTTGCTCGACACTGCTGGGTTACTATCGAGTGCCGAGGGTGAGACCTCTACAGCACTTCTGATGTTAACCCTGTAGTGTAGCTATTCGGTCGTGGTCATCGAGGGTGATTCCGCCTTAACCACTTCCGATACGACTCTGTCGTGCAACCCCTCAAGTGTGAACCTCGGGGGTGATTCCTCTTACGTTCACCTTGATGATTACATCTAGTGGAATTCACCGGGGGTGATTCCTCGGGTTTTCCCCTTGATGTTTGGACACACGATTACTTGGACTTTACCAACCTGTTACTTGAAAGACGGGTCGACCCTGAGGGGTACCCGCGCGAGCATAATTGCGAGTGATGTGGAGTCGGGTTGACCTGGAAGGTGCCCGGAGATAATTACGAGGCGTGGCCGGGCATTCTTAGCCCTTGCCGCAAGTCCTCGAGACGGGGCAACGGGGTCACATCTTTCGTGAGTCTCTGCTTGTTACCGCGCGTTCCTAATCCACTACGATTTGGATATTTGATCCGAGGGGCCTCTGGCCTGATAGCACTAACCATCACGTGGGCATAGTATGGGCGTTCTGCGTCGTATGCATCAGCCGAAGCTTAATAGACGTCAGCGACTGAGCGGCGCGCGCCGGGTTGGACTGGTAAGCACCTACCTTTTTAAGGAGGTAGCTAGGTCTGCTCACCGGCCGCGTTCGCAACGTGCAGGAGTTTCCCGGGGAGATGGCCCATGACCCCTGGGGGCATAGGTTTAGTCCGGCGTGCTGGCCTCTCTATTAAGCCTAGGTCGGGTTGCGGCGTATTGTTTGGCCGAGGCCGGGCATGACCCAGGAAAGTGTGTCCGGCCGGAGTTAATCGAGCGTGGTGGGTAAGTTGGTGCACCCCTGCAGGGAAGAAACATCTATCGATAGCCTGTCCTACGGTAACGGACACTTGGAGTTGTATCCCGATCGATACAACTAGAACTGGATACTTGTGATGAGAATTGGATGGTGATGAGGATTGATTGTGATGATAACTGGATAGTATGGCTCTGGGATTGCTTTCTCGCAGGGAGTCGAGAAAGGATCTCTGGCCGAGGTTGATAACACTACTACTACTTTACTTTATGCTACTCTACTCCCTCTTGTTTGCTGCAAGATGGTGGTTTCCAGAAGATGCTAGTCTTCGATAGGACTAGGCCTTCTCTCTATTCTGGCATTTCTGCAGCCCAGTCCACATATACAGCCTTCCTTTGATAATGTTGCATATGTAGTGTAGATCCTTGCTTGCGAGTACTTTGGATGAGTACTCACGGTTGCTTTGCTCCCCCTTTTCCCCCTTCTTTCTTCTTTCTGGTTGATGCAACCAGATGTGGAGTCCAGGAGCCAGATGCCACCTTTGACGACTGCTACTACCCCGAGGGTGCCTACTACCACGTGACGGACGCCGACGACCAGGAGTAGTTAGGAGGCTCCCAGGCAGGAGGCCTTGCCTTTTCGATCGTAGATGCTTTTGTGCTAGCCTTCTTAAGGCAAACTTGTTTAACTTATGTCTGTACTCAGATATTGTTGCTTCCGCTGACTCTTTGTTTTCGAGCTTATGTATTCGAGCCCTCGAGGCCCCTGGCTTGTAATATAAAGCTTGTATTATTTTAATTTGTGTCTAGAGTTGTGTTGTGATATCTTCCCGTGAGTCCTTGATCTTGATCGTACACATTTGCGTGTATGATTAGTGTACGATTGAATCGAGGGCGTCACAAGTTGGTATCAGAGCCGACTGCCTGTAGGTAGCCCCCTTTCCAACTCCTTGGCCGAAGTTGAGTCTAGTCACTGAAAAACTTTTACTAACATTGGCTGTGTGGCTTACGGGCCCACGTCGCCATTGGGTGGTATTAGGATCTTTTACTCCTCGTCTATACTCTGGGACTCTGAACTCTCTTCTACTCGGGTTAAACGAATTTACTAACATTAGGATCCCGTGACCACATTCACCCCGAAGTTGGATAAAGCCATAGTTATTCCTTAGAATAGCCTCTTGAATAGTACACACACCTGTCGTGTTGACTACGAAGTGGAATCCATCGTACCTCCTTCATTATGCATGTTTTCATCATGAATGATCCTTGCCTTTGCAAATGCTCAATGCTGAACTACCCCCTGTTACATGTTAGCAGGATGGTTAGACCGGCTGGTCGTGGTCGTGGTGGCAACGACCTACCACCGCCCGAATTCTTTGCTGGAATGATGCAACAGTTTGAGCTGAACCGCCAGTTCATGGAAGGAATGATGGCTCAGTTTCCTCGTCCGAATATGAACCAGCAGCCAGCCCCAGTTACTCTGCAGGACTTCATGGGCCTCAACCCGACAATCTACCGCAGCTCAACTCAGCCCCTTGATGCTGATGACTGGCTCCGAGACATCACGTATGAAATGGAGTCTGCTAGTGTTGCCCCTGCCAGCTATGTCACCTTCGCATCCTTCTTCCTCAAGGGTCCCGCTGCTCAATGGTGGGACAGCCACAGGCGTACCCTACCTGCTGGAACGCTCATCACTTGGCCAGATTTCCAAGCCGCTTTCCGTGCCCGCTTCATTCCTCAGGGAATCATGGACAGGAAGAAGCGCGAGTTCCGTAACCTTCACCCAAGGCAACAAGTCTGTAGATGCTTATCAGCGGGAATTCTTGGAATTGTCCCGTTACGCTGAAGAAGACATTGCTACTGATGCTCGTAGGCAAGAAAAGTTCCGTGACGGACTTCACCCTGATATCAAGCTAGCACTGCTCGTTCATGACTTTACCGACTTCGCCACCTTGGTGAACAAGGCTATTCAGGTTGAGACTGGTCTTCAGGAACACCAGGGATCCCTCAGGCGTAGCCGTGACGCTGGCCCATCTTCGGGCCCGTCAGCGCAGAAGCGTCGGATATGGATTCCCCACAGCATGTATCGTCCAACTGCACCTACACCAAGACAGTCCTATGCTACACCTCGTCTGCCTCCTCCACCAGAGAGGCAGCCTCTTCGAGATGTACCATCCCAAGCTCCTGCTCCCTATCCCAATGATGGTCTGTGCTTCAGATGTGGCCGCCCCGACCACCTTGCTAAAGAGTGCACTCAGAAAAAGAGCCAGCTGGCTCTACCTTCAAATGGCCGTAACAATCAGCCCTATAACAACAATGCCAGACCTTATGGTCGTGGTCATGCTAATCATGTTGATCTGAATGAAGCTCAAGACCAGCCTGCCACTGTGATGGGTACTCTTCTCGTTAATTCAGTACCAGCTGCTGTTTTATTCGATACAGGAGCATCGCATTCTTTCATATCAGAAGATTTTGCATTCATGCATGGCATTAAATACGAAGAGATGCACACTCCACTAGTGGTAAAAACCCCTGCGGGCCAATGCCAAACCTCCATGGTTAGCCACAACGTTTCAGTTGAAATCGAAGGGTTGGAATTCTTTGCATCCCCCATTATTCTGAAGTCTTCCAATATTGACCTAATTCTGGGAATGGATTGGTTGAAAGCACATACGGCTTCTATCGTTTGTGCCACTAAAACCGTCCACCTTCTACACCCTTCAGATGAGATAGTAAGCTACAATGCTCGTCTGGTTCGAAACGCTGAAGCACGACTTTATGTGCTGAATGCGTTGAACGCGGCACCTCTTGAGGGAATTGAAAAGATTCCAGTCGTTCCGCGACTTCCAAGACGTATTTCCAGAAGAACTTCCAGGAATACCCCCTGCCCGGGCTGTCGAGTTCGTCATCGACTTGAAACCAGGCACCGTTCCTATTGCCAAACGACCCTACAAGATGCCACCTCATGAACTCCTTGAGCTTAAGGAGGAAATCGACAAATCTCTTCGCAAGGGTTTCATTCGTCCAAGTTCCTCTGCTTGGGGAGCACCTTCTCTCTTTGTGAAGAAGAAGGATGGAACGAACCGTTTGGTCCAAGATTACCGTCCTATCAACCAAGCTACAATTCAGAACAAATATCCCCTTCCTCGGATCAATGATCTGTATGATCAACTGGCTGGTTCATCGATATTCTCTAAACTCGACTTGAGGTTGGGTTACCACCAGATCCGTGTTCGTGAAGAGGATATTCCAAAGACCGCATTCGTCACTCGTTATGGTTCTTACGAGTACACCGTCATGTCATTCGGTTTAACCAATGCTTCAGCTACATTCTCTCGTCTGATGAACTATATATTCATGGATTACCTCGACAAGTTCGTCGTAGTCTATCTGGATGATATACTGGTATATTCGAAGAATAAAGAAGAACATGCTGAACATCTTCGTCTTGTTCTGGAGAAGCTTCGAGAGCATCAACTTTATGCCAAGTATTCCAAGTGTGAATTCTGGTTACCCGAAGTCACCTACCTTGGTCATGTCATCTCCAAGGATGGTATTGCCGTCAACCCAGAGCGCGTTTAGGCTATTCTTGACTGGACCCCTCCAAAGACTGTCAAGCAAGTCAGAAGCTTTCTCGGACTAGCCAGCTATTGTCGCCGCTTTGTTGAGAAATTCTCTAAGATCGCCAAGCCACTGACTAATCTGCTTCACAAAGGCGTTAAGTTCGACTGGACAGACAAATGTCAGGAAAGTTTCCAGGCACTCAAGGACAAGCTGACTTCTGCCCCAGTGCTTGCTCCTCCTGATTCTCGCAAGGACTTCGTCATCTATTGCGACGCTTCACGTCAAGGATTAGGCTGTGTCCTAATGCAAGAGAGCAGGGTGATTGCTTATGCCTCCCGTCAAGTGTGTCCTCACGAAGAAAACTACCCAGTTCATGACCTCGAGCTTGTTGTGGTTATCTATGCACTGAAGCTATGGCGACAGTACCTTCTCGGTAATCGTTGCGAGATCTTCACCGATCATCAGAGTCTGAAGTACCTGTTTACTCAGCCAGATCTGAACCTCCGTCAGCAGCGATGGATGGAAGCTATTGCTGACTACAACTGCGGTATATCTTATACCCCTGGTAAGGCTAATGTAATGGCTGATGCCCTGAGCCGTAAGTCTTATTGCAATAATCACATGGTCTACAAAGCTCAACCCCGCCTTTATGAAGAGCTATGCAAGCTAAACCTTCAACTAGTTCCACAGGGTTCTCTGAATAACCTTGTACTGGAACCAACTCTGCTGAAAGCAATTAAGTCTGCTCAAGCCAAAGATGCTCACGTTGATTTGATGAAAAAGGATCTTGCCTTAGAGAAATCCAGAGATTTCTCACTTGGTGAAGATGGAACCTTATACTTCAGAGATCGCATTGTAGTACCCCGGTTCGAGCTTATGACAGAGAAGGTGATGAAAGAAGCGCATGACACCCCTCTCTCTATTCATCCGGGAAGTACCAAGATGTATCTAGACATCCGTCAGAAGTACTGGTGGTCTAAATGAAGCAAGACATTGCTCGATATATTGAAGAATGTGACGTTTGTCGTCGCGTCAAAGCAGAACATCAGAAACTGGCTGGAATTCTACAACCGCTTCCGATTCCTGAATGGAAGTGGGATAAGATCCAAATGGACTTCGTCACTGGACTTCCCAAGTCTCAGAAAGGTAACGATGCTATCTTTGTCGTCATCGACCAATTCTCGAAGGTTGCTCACTTTCTGCCAGTCAAGGAGACAATCACTGCTAGTCAATTAGCAAACTTGTATATCTCTAGAATTGTGTCACTCCACGGCATTCCGAAGGAGATCAGTTCAGACCGTGGCAGTTTATTCACTTCTAAGTTCTGGGATAGTTTCCAAGAGGCAATGGGAACTCATATTACCTGGAGCACTGCTTATCATCCCCAATCCCAAGGCCAAGTCGAGCGAGTCAATCAAATTCTTGAAGACATGCTTCGAGCTTGTGTTATTTCTTTTGGCAAGAAGTGGGAAGAATCTCTCCCTTATGCGGAGTTCTCTTATAACAACAGCTATCAAGCCAGCTTGAAGATGGCACCCTTCGAAGTGCTCTATGGACGTAAGTGCCGAACCCCTCTGAATTGGTCAGAAACTGGGGAATGGGCACTCATTGGTCCAGACATTATTCAACAAGCTGAAGAGCAGGTTCGCATTGTCCGGGATAATCTCAAGGCGGCCCAGTCCCGCCAGAAGAGCAACTATGACCGGAAACACTGGGGTTCAACTTATCAACCTGGTGAACAAGCTTATCTGCGTGTCACTCCTTTGAGAGGCACTCATCGGTTCGGAGTCAAGGGCAAGCTAGCTCCGCGCTACATTGGTCCTTTCCGCATTCTGGCCCGTCGTGGACTGGTGGCTTATCAACTGGAGTTGCCACCTCAGTTCTCTCATGTTCATGACGTCTTCCACGTGTCGCAACTTCGTCGATGCTTCAAGGATCCGGAACGTGAAGTGGATCCGGAATTGATTGAAATTCAAGATGATCTCACATACAAGGAGCATCCGATCTGCATTCTTGAAGAAGCTGAACGTCGAACACGCCAGAAGGTTACCAAGTTCCTCAAGGTGCAATGGTCAAATCATTCTAAGGATGAAGCCACTTGGGAACGCGAGGATAACCTCCGTGATGAATACCCCGACCTGTTTCCTTCTACCTCTTAATTCTCGGGACGAGAATTTCTTTTAGAGGAGGAGAGTTGTAACACCCCGGTGTAATGATGCTACAGTAACCCCTGGGGTTAAGTTAATTGTTTTGCTAAACATGTGCCTGATCATTTTTGTCTCATACTCTTTCACATTCCAGTTGAATTCAATTTAAAGTTATGAGTGAAATTCAAAATGCTCAGACATGAACACAAAAATGTTCATCATGTGCCAAATAATCCACAACTAATATTGGTGGTGAACCAACATTTTTGCAAAGGGTTTAAGTGGCCTAAACTACTTAAAACAGTGACCTAAGCAATAAATTAAATGCCCTTTTTAATTTATAAAATTGGCAACTATTCCAAAAGCCTCCAACCTTTTTGAGGCAGTGCACTTTAATTCTTTGAGATTGTTTTGGCCAGTGGCATAATTTTGCAAAGTCAATTGTGGCAAAAAGAAAATGCAAAAGCTGCTGGAAAAGAAAAAAAAAAAAAGAAATAAAAAGGAAAAAGCAGAGGGAGAGTGAGAAAAGAGCCCCCTGCCTCCCTGGGCTTTGCCCATTACACTGGCGGCCCACCTTACCCCGGGTCGCCTTCCCTGTTCGACCGACCCCGTCGCTACAGGGGCGCGGTCGCCCCGGACCGCCTCGCCGTCGACGACGAGGGGAGGATAAGGCCTCCACGCCCCTGACGCCTCGGGTGCCTCTCCCACTCACCTCCCCACTTGCCCCGCTCCGCCTCTCCCTCTCCCCACCAGATTCCTCCTCGCTCCCCCTCACCCTTCTCCTCCTCACCGAGGAGCCGCTGCCGCGCGCCGTCGATCCCACGCTCCTTGTCGACCCTCGCCTCGCCCCGATGACGTAGCGCTCCGCCGTCGTCCTCTGCGTCGTCCTATCCAAGCATTGGAGCCAGAAGCCACCGAGACGAGCCCGACGACCTCTTCTTCCCCTACGGCCATCTTCAACTCCGGCGATGATTCCGGTGACGACATGCCTCCCTGAGCCCATTTGAGCACAACTACAGGGCCCGGTGAGCAGTCGTCGTCCTTCTCCCTCTCTCCCCGCGCGTTTCCGTCACCGTAGTGGTCGCATTGGAGATGCCCGAACTCTCCGTCGCGGATCTCGTCGCCGGCAAGACTCCGGTGACCAAATGGTCACGGGCCAGTGCCCAGCGCGCTCACCGCACCGCGTAGGCCTCGTCTAGCCGCGTGGTTTGCCCGCAAGCGCCCCCCAGCCCCGATCCCGACGATGCCCGATCTCCGGCGTCCGCTCCGCCGCTTGCCACCGTCGTCTTCGGCCGCCCCCGGCCCGGCTACCACCCCAGTTCGACGCGGCATCTTCTCCCCGTTCGAACGCACCCGCCCGCGGCCATTTTGGCCGCCGGACGGCGAATTCCGGCGAGGTCCGGCGCCCCTCCGCCGCGGGAACGCTCACCGGAGCTCCCCAACGCCGGCGCCGACGTGGACGTCCGGGTCCACCTCGCCAGGTCACTGCCCCGTGGCCCTAGTGGCCCGGCTAGCCCTGTTGACCTAGTCAATGGCTGACTGGGCATCGCCCAGTCACTGCCAGTGGGTCCCCCCTGGGCCCTGTTGACTAGTCAACTAGTCTGTTGACCGCTGATGCAACAATGACGCCATGATGACGTCATATTTCCTTTTCTGTTATTTCTTAAATAATTCCAGAATATTGTTTAAACTTTAAAAATTCATAGAAAATAAACTGTAACTCCGATGAAAATGTTTTCTATATGAAAGTTGCTCAGAAAAATTCAACGAATCTGAATACGTGGTTCGTTCATCTGTCACATGCCCCTAGCATGCTGAACATGGAACTTTCCCCCTCTTTTCCTTTGTCCGGAATCCACCTAACGTCGAGAATTCACCCTCGGATGTTTCCCCCCTTCGTCTGCAATGTGTAGTACCGTGTTAGAGCACGCTTAGCGCTACGTATCGTCATGTCATGCTTAGTGTTACCTCTGTTTGCTATGTATTTACTGTTTCTTCCCCCTCTTCTCTCCGGTAGACCCCGAGGCCGCTGATGCCCCGGTGATCGACTACGTCATCGACAACGACCCCTCCTTGCCAGAGCAACCAGGCAAGCCCCGCCCTGTGATCATTCCGATATCGCCCATTCCATTCTCTCATGCTTGCATTAGATTTTACTACTGTTATTGTTTGCTCCTATTCTGATGCATAGCCTGCTTTTGTATCTACTGTTGTACCTTACCTGCTTATCCTAATCTGCTTAGTATAGGTTGGTTAGTGATCCATCAGTGACCCCCACCTTGTCCTTGTTGCCCCTGCTTCATCATTGAAGACCCGATCAACGGGATTGAAGACCAGGCCCCGGCACCGCACATCACTTTCCCCTTAGTTGTTCGACACTGCTGGGTTACTATCGAGTGCCGAGGGTGAGACCTCTACAACACTTCTGATGTTAACCCTGTAGTGTAGCTATTCGGTCGTGGTCATCGAGGGTGATTCCGCCTTAACCACTTCCGATACGACTCTGTCGTGCAACCCCTCAAGTGTGAACCTCGGGGGTGATTCCTCTTACGTTCACCTTGATGATTACATCGAGTGGAATTCACCGGGGGTGATTCCTCGGGTTTTCCCCTTGATGTTTGGACACACGGTTACTATGGTTACTATGTTACACTAACCATGTTACTAAAGACGGGTCGACCCTGAGGGGTACCCGCGCGAGCATAATTGCGAGTGATGTGGAGTCGGGTTGACCTGGAAGGTGCCCGAGAGTTACTTACGAGGCGTGGTCGGGCATTCTTAGCCCTTGCCGCAAGTGCTCGAGACGGGGCAACAGGGTCACATCTTTCGTGAGTCTCTGCTTGTTACCGCGCGTTCCTAATCCACTACGATTTGGATATTTGATCCGAGGGGCCTCTGGCCTGATAGCACTAACCATCACGTGGGCATAGTATGGGCGTTCTGCGTCGTATGCATCAGCCGAAGCTTAATAGACGTCAGCGACTGAGCGGCGCGCGCCGGGTTGGACTGGTAAGCACCTACCTTTTTAAGGAGGTAGCTAGGTCTGCTCACCGGCCGCGTTCGCAACGTGCAGGAGTTCCCGGGGAGATGGCCCATGACCCCTGGGGGCATAGGTTTAGTCCGGCGTGCTGGCCTCTCTATTAAGCCTAGGTCGGGTTGCGGCGTATTGTTTGGCCGAGGCCGGGCATGACCCAAGAAAGTGTGTCCGGCCGGAGTTAATCGAGCGTGGTGGGTAAGTTGGTGCACCCCTGCAGGGAAGAAAACATCTATCGATAGCCTGTCCTACGGTAACGGACACTTGGAGTTGTATCCCGATCGATACAACTAGAACTGGATACTTGTGATGAGAACTGGATGGTGATGAGGAATTGGATTGTGATGATAACTGGATAGTATGGCTCTGGGATTGCTTTCTCGCAGGGAGTCGAGAAAGGATCTCTGGCCGAGGTTGATAACACTACTACTACTTTACTTTATGCTACTCTACTCCCTCTTGTTTGCTGCAAGATGGTGGTTTCCAGAAGATGCTAGTCTTCGATAGGACTAGGCCTTCTCTCTATTCTGGCATTTCTGCAGCCCAGTCCACATATACAGCCTTCCTTTGATAATGTTGCATATGTAGTGTAGATCCTTGCTTGCGAGTACTTTGGATGAGTACTCACGGTTGCTTTGCTCCCCTTTTCCCCTTCTTCTTCTTTCTCGGTTGATGCAACCAGATGGTGGAGTCCAGGAGCCAGATGCCACCTTTGACGACTGCTACTACCCCGAGGGTGCCTACTACCACGTGACGGACGCCGATGACCAGGAGTAGTTAGGAGGCTCCCAGGCAGGAGGCCTTGCCTTTTCGATCGTAGATGCTTTTGTGCTAGCCTTCTTAAGGCAAACTTGTTTAACTTATGTCTGTACTCAGATATTGTTGCTTCCGCTGACTCTTTGTTTTCGAGCTTATGTATTCGAGCCCTCGAGGCCCCTGGCTTGTAATATAAAGCTTGTATTATTTTAATTTGTGTCTAGAGTTGTGTTGTGATATCTTCCCGTGAGTCCTTGATCTTGATCGTACACATTTGTGTGTATGATTAGTGTACGATTGAATCGAGGGCGTCACAAGTAGCAAATTTCCCCCAAGTGGATGACCTAAGGTTTATCAATCCGTGGGAGGCGTAGGATGAAGATGGTCTCTCTCAAGCAACCCTGCAACCAAATAACAAAGAGTCTCTTGTGTCCCCAACACACCCAATACAAATGGTAAATTGTATAGGTGCACTAATTCGACGAAGAGATGGTGATACAAGTGCAATATGGATAGTAGATAATGGTTTTTGTAATCTGAAAAATATAAAAAGAGCAAGGTAACAAGTGGTAGAAGTGAGCACAAACGGTATTGCAATGCTAGGAAACAAGGCCTAGGGTTCATACTTTCACTAGTGCAAGTTCTCTCAACAATAATAACATAATTGGATCATATAACTATCCCTCAACATGCAACAAAGAGTCACTCCAAAGTCACTAATAGCGGAGAACAAACGAAAAGATTATGGTAGGGTACGAAACCACCTCAAAGTTAATCATTTCTGATCGATATATCATAGAGTTCGTACTAGAATAACACCTTAAGACACAAATCAACCAAAACCCTAATGTCACCTAGATACTCCAATGTCACCTCAAGTATCTGTGGGTATGATTATATGATATGCATCACACAATCTCAGATTCATCTATTCAACCAACACAAAGAACTTCAAAGAGTGCCCCAAAGTTTCTACCAGAGAGTCAAGACGAAAATGTGTGCCAACCCTAATGCATAAGTTCACGAGGTCACGGAACTCGCAAGTTGATCACCAAAACATACATCAAGTGGATCACGTGATATCCCATTGTCACCACAGATAAGCACATGCAAGACATACATCAAGTGTTCTCAAATCCTTAAAGACTCAATCCGATAAGATAACTTCAAAGGGAAAACTCAATTCATCACAAGAGAGTAGAGGGGGAGAAACATCATAAGATCCAAATATAATAGCAAAGCTCGCGATACATCAAGATCGTGCCAACTCAAGAACATGAGAGAGAGAGAGATCAAACACATAGCTACTGGTACATACCCTCAGCCCCGAGGGTGAACTACTCCCTCCTCATCATGGAGAGCGCCGGGATGATGAAGATGGCCACCAGAGAGGGATTCCCCCCTCCGGTAGGGTGCCGGAACGGGTCTAGATTGGTTTTCAGTGGCTACGGAGGCTTCTGGCGGCGGAACACCCGATCTATTCTACTCCCCGATGTTTTAGGGTATATGGACATATATAGGCGAAAGAAGTCGGTCAGGGGAGCCACGAGGGGCCCACAAGGGTGGGGGCGCGCCCAGGGGGTGGGCGCGCCCCCCTGCCTCATGGCCGCCTCGTTGATTGCTTGACATCCACTCCAAGTCTCCTGGATCACGTTTGTTCCAAAAATCACGTTCCGGAAGGTTTCATTCCGTTTGGACTCCGTTTGATGTTTCTTTTCTACGAAACACTGAAATAGGCAAAAAAGTAGCAATTTGGGCTGGGCCTCCGGTTAATAGGTTAGTCCCAAAAATAATATAAAAGTGTAAAATAAAGCCCATTAACATCCAAAACAGATAATATAATAGCATGGAACAATAAAAAATTATAGATACGTTGGAGACGTATCAGCATCCCCAAGCTTAATTCCTGCTCGTCCTCGAGTAGGTAAATGATAAAAACAAAATTTTTAATGTGGAATGCTTCCTAGAATATTCTTCAATGTATTTTTCTCTATTGTGGCATGAATGTTCAGATCCGAAAGATTCAAGATAAAAGTTTATTGTTGGCATAAAAATAGTAATACTCCAAGTATGCTAATCAAGCAATTATGTCTTATCAAAATACCATAGCCAAAGAAAACTTATCCCTACAAAGTCATATAGTTTGGCCATGCTTCATTTTCGTCACACAAAATGCTCTCATCATGCACAACCCCAATGACAAGCCAAGCAATTGTTTCATACTTAGCCTTTTCAAACTCTTTCAACTTTCACGCAATATATGAGTGCGAGCCATGGACATAGCACTATGGGTGGAATAGAATATGATGATTGAGGTTGTGTGAGAAGACAAAAAGGGAGAAAGTCTCACATTGACGCGGATAAGAATGGGCTATGGAGATGCCCACCGATTGATGTCAATGCAAGGAGAGGGATTGCCATGCAACAGATGCACTGGAGCTATAAATATATGAAAGCTCATCAATGAAACTAAGTGGGTGTGCATCCAACTCGCTTGCTCACGAAGACCTAGGGCATTTGAGGAAGCCCATCATTGGAATATACAAGCCAAGTTCTATAATGAAAAATTCCCACTAGTATATGAAAGTGACAAAATTAGAGACTCTCTATCATGAAGATCATGGTGCTACTTTGAAGCACAAGTGTGGAAAAAAAGGATAGTAACATTGTCCTTTCTCTCTTTTTCTCTCATTTATATATATATATATATATATATATATTTGGGCCTTCTTTATTTTTTCTTTCTTTTGGCCTCTTTTCTTTATCTTTTTTTCATCTGGAGTCTCATCCCGACTTGTGGGGGAATCATAGTCTCCATCATCCTTTCCTCACATGGGACAATGCTCTAATGATGATCATCACACTTTTATTTTCTTACAACTCAAGAATTACAACTCGATACTTAGAACAAACTATGATTGTATGTGAATGCCTCCGGCGGTGTACCGGGATTGCGATGAATCAAGAGTGACATGTATGAAAAAATTATGAACGGTGGCTTTGCCACAAATACGATGTCAACTACATGATCATGCAAAACAATATTACAATGATCATGCGTGTCATAATAAATGGAACGGTGGAAAGTTGCATGGCAATATATCTCAGAATGGCTATGGAAATGTCATAATAGGTAGGTATGGTGGCTGTTTTCAGGAAGATATAAGGAGGCTTATGTGTGATAGAGTGTATCATATCACGGGGTTTGGATGCACCGGCGAAGTTTGCACCAACTCTCAAGGTGAGAAAGGGCAATGCACGGTACCGAAGAGGCTAGCAATGATGGAAGGGTGAGAGTGTGTATAATCCATGGACTCAACATTAGTCATAAAGAACTCACATACTTATTGCAAAAATCAACAAGTCATCAAAACCAAGCACTACGCGCATGCTTCTAGGGGGATAGATTGGTAGGAAAAGATCATCGCTCGTCCCCGACCGCCACTCATAAGGAAAGCAATCAAAGAACACCCCATGCTTCAAATTTGTCACATAACATTCACCATACGTGCATGCTATGGGACTTGCCAACTTCAACACAAGTATTCATCAATTTCACAATTACTCAACTAGCTCACTTCTAATATTACCACATTTATATCTCAAAACCATCTATCAAGCATCCAACTTCTCTTAGCATTTAAAATTTATAGCCAAAGTGAATTACCATGCTGTTCTAAAGGACTATCGAAATGATATAAGTGAGGCATGAGAGATCAATTATTTCTATAAAATAAAACCACCGACGTGCTCTAAAAGATATAAGCGAAGCACTAGAGCAAAAACTATATAGCTCAAAAGATATAAGTGAAGCACATAGAGTATTCTAATAAATTCCAATTCATGTGTGTCTCTCCCAAAACATGTGTACAACAAGAATGATTGTGGTAAACTAAAAAGCAAAGACTCAAATCATACAACATGCTCCAAGCAAAACACATATCATGTGGCGAATAAAAATATAGCTGCAAGTAAAGTTACCGATAGACGAAGACGAAAGAGGGGATGCCTTCCGGGGCATCCCCAAGCTTAGGCTTTTTGGTGTCCTTGTATTTTACCTTGGGGTGCCATGTGCATCCCCAAGCTTAGGCTCTTTCCACTCCTTGTTCCATAATCCATCAAATCCTTACCCAAAACTTGAAAACTTCACAACACAAAACTTAAAAGAAAATCTTCGTGAGCTCCGTTAGTAAAAGAAAACAAACCACCACTTCAAGGTACTGTAATGAACTCATTATTGATTTATATTGGTGTTAAACCTACTGTATTCAAACTTCTCTATGGTTTATAAACTTTTTTTACTAGCCATAGATTCATCAAAATAAGCAAACAACACACGAAAAACAGAATCTGTCAAAAACAGAACAGTCTGTAGTAATCTGTAGGTTTCGACCACTTATGGAACCCCAAAAATTCTAAAATAAATTGCTAGACGTGAGGAATTTATATATTAATCATCTTAAAAAATAATTAACTAAATAGAACTCTCCAATAAAAAATGGCAGCAATTCTCGTGAGCGCTAAAGTTTCTGTTTTTTACAGCAAGATCAAAAAGACTTCCCCCAAGTCTTCCCAACGGTTCTACTTGGCACAAACACTAATTAAACACAAAAAACACAACCAAAACAGAGGCTAGATAAATTATTTATTACTAAACAGGAGAAAAAATCAAGTAATAAAAATAAAATTGGGTTGCCTATCAACAAGCGCTAACGTTTAACGCCCCTAGCTAGGCATGATGATTTCAATGATGCTCACATAAAAGATAAGAATTGAAACATAAAGAGAGAATCATGAAGAATATGACTAGCACATTTAAGTCTAACCCACTTCCGATGCATAGGGATTTTGTGAGCAAACAACTTATGGTAACAATAATCAACTAGCATAGGAAGGCAAAACAAGCATAACTTCAAAACTTTATGCACATAGAGAGGAAACTTGATATTATTACGATTCCTACAAGCACATGTTCCTCCCTCATAATAATTTTCAGTATAATCATGAATGAATTCAAAAATATAATCATCACATAAATCATTCTTTTCATGATCTACAGGCATAGAAATTTTACTACTCTCCACATAAGCAAAATTCTTCTCGTTCGGAATAGTGGGAGTATCATGAGAGACTCGAATACTATAATTTGTTTCCACATTAAAAGAGTTCAGAAAAAGGGTAATCATAATCATGACAGGTTTTATAAATATAATCATCACTACTTTTTATAGCATAAGTGTCATCACAATAATCATCATAAGTAGCAACTTTGTTCTCATCATAAACAATTGAAACCTCTTCCAAGATAGTGGAATCATTACTAAATAAAGTCATGACCTCTCCAAATCCACTTTAGTAATTATCACAATAAGATTCAACATCCTCCAAAATAGTGGGATCAATACTTCCTAAAGTTGACACTCTTCCAAACCCACTTTCATCAATATAATCATCATAAGTAGGAGGCATGCTATCATCATAATAAATTTGCATATCAAAACTTGGGAGACTACAAATATCATCTTCATTAAACATAGCATCCCAAGCTTGGGACAAACATTAATTGCAACAAATATATTCTCAAACATGTCATTCTCATCAAACATAGCATCCCCAAGCTTGGGCCTTTTCATATCATAAGCATAATCACTCTCATCATTAATAGTATGGATAGCACCAATAGTATAACAATTATCATCATCACAATGAGTAATAGGAGCAACATCATTTGGGAGGGATACATTTTTACCTTTGCTTCTCCATCTTTTCTTTTTCTTCTTCACATTATGTGTGGGTTAAATCCTCTTTTTGGAGCTCCTTATTGATGAGATTGGTTGAATAGAAGGCTCCTCCTCGTTACCTGATTCATCATAAGAAATAATAGGAGAATATTGGGAAGTCTCTTCCCTTTCATTAGTATTCTCTTCATCCTCTATTTGTTTTCTTTTCTTTATGTAATTGGCAATATAAGGATTTTCAATGCAATTCACCGCACAATACATACAAATTTATTCTAGATCAATATCGAGGAATTTCTCAAGGTTATATTCTGGAATATGCTTAGTTATACGTTTCATTTCTTCATAACCCAAAAGAAAACTAAGTTCATTATGATGTGCAAGGGAAATCAAATCATCACAATTTTTGGACATGATACGATCATGAAACTATTTGCATCGGAGATTTAAATGACCATGTTCATTGCAAGGTTCACAAGTATGGTGAAGAAATTTTAAATTTTGAACACAAACATCAAGCCTCTCTTGCAACCATTTAGTTTCTAAATACTTATGCCTCTTGCAAAATCTATCTTCCCTATTTGGTGTGTACTTGCAAACTCTATGCACTCCACAAAAGTTGACATGCTTATAAGAGACATTTTCATCATGACTGGTGCAATCATCATTAGTACTATGGATATTCAAGGAGTTCATACTAACAACATTCCAATCATGCTCATCATTCAAATATTTAGTGCCAAACATTTTATAGACTTCTTCTAGCACTTGAGCACAATTTTCCTTTCCACCATTCTCACGAAAAATATTAAAAAGATGAAGCGTATGAGGCAAACTCAATTCCATTTTTTTGTAATTTTCTTTTGTAAACTAAACTAGTGATAAAACAAGAAACTAAAAGATTCGATTGCAAGATCTAAAGATATACCTTCAAGCACTAACCTCCCCGGCAACGGCGCTAGAAAAGAGCTTGATGTCTACTACACAACCTTCTTCTTGTAGACGTTGTTGAGCCTCCAAGTGCAGAGGTTTGTAGGACAGTACCAAATTTCCCCCAAGTGGATGACCTAAGGTTTATCAATCCGTGGGAGGCGTAGGATGAAGATAGTCTCTCTCAAGCAACCCTACAACTAAATAACAAAGAGTCTCTTGTGTCCCCAACACACCCAATACAATGGTAAATTGCATAGGTGCACTAGTTCGACGAAGAGATGGTGATACAAGTGCAATATGGATAGTAGATAATGGTTTTTGTAATCTGAAAAATATAAAAACAGCAAGGTAACAAGTGGTAAAAGTGAGCACAAACGGTATTGCAATGCTAGGAAACAAGGCCTAGGGTTCATACTTTCACTAGTGCAAGTTCTCTCAACAATAATAACATAATTGGATCATATAACTATCCCTCAACATGCAACAAAGAGTCACTCCAAAGTCACTAATAGCGGAGAACAAACGAAGAGATTATGGTAGGGTACGAAACCACCTCAAAGTTATCCTTTCTGATCGATCTATCATAGAGTTCGTACTAGAATAACACCTTAAGACACAAATCTACCAAAACCCTAATGCCACCTAGATACTCGAATGTCACATCAAGTATCCGTGGGTATGATTATACGATATGCATCACACAATCTCAGATTCATCTATTCAACCAACACAAAGAACTTCAAAGAGTGCCCCAAAGTTTCTACCGGAGAGTCAAGACGAAAACGTGTGCCAACCCTAATGCATAAGTTCACGAGGTCACGAAACTCGCAAGTTGATCACCAAAACATAAATCAAGTGGATCACGTGATATCCCATTGTCACCATAGATAAGCACATGCAAGACATACATCAAGTATTCTCAAATCCTTAAAGACTCAATCCGATAAGATAACTTCAAAGAGAAAACTCAATTCATCACAAGAGAGTAGAGGGGGAGAAACATCATAAGATCCAAATATAATAGCAAAGCTCGCGATACATCAAGATCGTGCCAACTCAAGAACATGAGAGAAAGAGAGAGATCAAACACATAGCTACTGGTACATACCCTCAGCCCCGAGGGTGAACTACTCCCTCCTCGTCATGGAGAGCGCCGGGATGATGAAGATGGCCATCGGAGAGGGATTCCCCCCTCCGACAGGGTGCCGGAACGGGTCTAGATTGGTTTTCAGTGGCTACGGAGGCTTCTGGCAGCGGAACACCCGACCTATTCTGCTCCCCGATGGTTTTAGGGTATATGGACATATATAGGCGAAAGAAGTCGGTCAGGGAGCCACAAGGGGCCCACAAGGGTGGGAGGCGCGCCCAGGGGTGGGCATGCCCCCTACCTCGTGGCTGCCTCGTTGATTGCTTGACGTCCACTCCAAGTCTCCTGGATCACGTTTGTTTCAAAAATCATGTTCCCAAAGTTTTCATTCCGTTTGGACTTCGTTTGATATTCCTTTTCTACGAAACACTGAAATAGGCAAAAAACAGCAATTTGGGATGGGCCTCCGGTTAATAGGTTAGTCCCAAAAATAATATAAAAGTGTAAAATAAAGCCCATTAACATCCAAAACTGATAATATAATAGCATGAAACAATCAAAAATTATAGATACGTTGGAGATGTATCAGGCAACAACATAAGAAAGAAAGTGAGATGAGTTGTATAGAAGATCTAAAAATCATCATTGTTGTAAATTATCAATGTACACAATGTGTGCATGTCAGTTTATTAGGTTAGTTCCATTTTATGTATATTGTTGTGTTTGTTGTGTATAGATGCCTATGGTATTTATTTATATTTATTTTGTGCACAAAATATGTCTACAATTCAAGCATTTCTCATGCCCCTATAATAGTAATAAATGTCATTGCACGAGGGTCCTGCCATGGATATTACCTTTGGCGTCTCCCACAGAAAATTACATGTGTAAATGACAATCATTGATGGGATGGATCAAATAAGCTCGCCTATGGTAGATAGGTTCATTTTTTTACTCGAAACTGAGGGAGTTCCTTCCTACAACACACACACACACACAGAGAGAGAGATATTCAAATGTTGTATGTACATGAAAAGGGGGGAAATCGACCAACGTACAAATTAAGCACCAACTAAACTTTGATCGTCTAAGCTTTTGGCAATCACAATTGAAACCCGTCTCTAAGGATGGGACAAGGACAATGCAGATCGAACGCCCATAGAATCGTGCCCCAAGCTTGTCAAAGCTCTGGCTTGGAGCCACCCCTCTTGAAGTGCGTGGACGATGATTCTGGACCAACCATCATGCATGCCAAGCAAAATGAATGTTCATCCCCATCATCATAGATCATTATAGACCTGTGATGCAGCTGTCGGTCTTTCCCACTCTTGTAGAACGTCTACACAGACATACGAAATGCATTAACCCGACAAAGCCCTAGAAGAAGATTACTCAAACCCCCATTATCACTGCCGGTAGAGGACAAAGCACCATACGAAACCAAACTTTTGACACGTTGCTCAATAGATATGACTACCCAGATCCATGGCACCGTCCTCTCACTAGTCCGCCACCAATGTTGAAGTGAACACCATCACATGGGGAGGAGGCCGAAGGTACTTATTCGAATGTTACGATGGCACACCACCTCAACATCGCCACTAAGACACGAGAACGAAGACCTACAACGCTCCACGAAACAAGACTAAACATCGGAAAAACAACTAGCCCCGTCTCCATCTCCCCTCTTAGATACAAACCATAGAGGGGGGAGGGGCACAGTGGCTTTACCGGGCAGAGGAGAAAACCCTATTCGCCTTAGTTTTTTGCAAGACAGAAAAACAAGGAGGGGTATTCTGCCAGCCAGCTAGAGCTTTTTAGGACTCTGTTAATTGCGTATCTATATCTATACCATGTTTCTTTGTTTTTATAGAGGTAGATCTTCATGTTTCTTCAAAATATTTAGTTATAGGGTACCCCTTACAAAGGTCGCTCCCCACCTCCTCTCGTGATGATAAGTGTGCTACTTGTAAACCACATTGGGATTTTCCCTGAAGAGGAGGGGTGAAGCAGTATAGTAGAAATAAGTATTTTCCTCAATGAGAACCAAGGTTATCGAACCAATAGGAGAACCACGCAAATTCCCGTCTTCAGCACCTGCACACAAAAAGGAAATACTTGCACCCAACATGGGCAAGAGGGTTGTCAATTCCCTTGAACTCATTTTTAACGCCCCGGATACAACTTTCCATATTCGTACTCCGACTCTTGCCTTTTCCGGAGATGCGATATGAGTTTCCCTTCGTGGTTGGGTTTTGTTTTTTGTTTTTGCATTTTTGCATTTTTGCATTTTGTTCGTGTCATGCATTTCATATTATGTCATCATGTGCATCGCATTTGCATACATGTTCGTCTCATGCATCCGAGCATTTTCCCCGTTGTCCGTTTCTCAATCCGACACTCCTACGTCCTCCGGCGCCCCCTTTTGCCTCTTTTCATGGGCGGGTGTTAAACATCCTCGGAATGGACCGAGATTTGCCAAGTGGCCTTGGTACACCACCGGTAGACCGCCTATCAAGTTTCGTGCCATTTGGAGTCTGTTTGATACTCCAACGGTTAACCAGGGAACCATAAAGGCCTCGTGTGTGTTGCAGCCGAACACCCCTCCAAGATGGCCCATAAACCCATCCAAATACCCTCCATCCTCTCAGCCGACGGATCATGATCGCGTGGCCGAAAACCACACCTCATTTGGAGACTCCAAACCCCCTACCTATATATATATATATATATATATATATATATATATATATATATATATATATATATATATATCTGTGTGTGTGTGTGTGTGTGTGATCTCCTCCGAAATTTCGGGTCTAACCCTAGTCTTCTTCCACCTCCCGCCATTGGACATGTCTATCACGAGCCGGATGTGTCCGCGCCGCCGCGCCCAGCGAATCTCATCGCGCCACATGGACTCTCCTCCGCCCCGTGCCCGCCAGCCCTCCGGGCCGTCGCCGCCCCCCGCGGCCCGCGCCCTCCACGCGCCTCGCCCCGCCGCCCGGTCTCTAGCGCCGCAAGCTCTGCTGCGCGCGCGCCGCCGCCACCTCGCCGGCGTCGCCCGCGGCTGCCGCCCCGCGCGCCGCCCCTGCTCCTCCCACCGGCGACTGGAGCCGGTGCCCGCCGGACCTCCTCCGCCCCTTCCCACCCTCGAACCACGCCGCTGCTCGCCGGATTCGCCATCGCCGGCCGCCTCGTCGCCGGATCCCGTCGAGTTGGATGAGATCCACCAGGAACCTGAAGCAAACATGCCCGCGCCTGGACTACTCCATCCCGATCCCCTTCGTCCAACTTTTCGGAGGGTATATTTCGCCAAGTCCTCGTAATGTCTGCATTCTGGTGCCATGTTTGACATGCCATAACTCCTCATCCGTAGATCCGTTTTGCATGCATGATATATGAAAATGTTCATCATGATGTGCTCTTCATTTTGTTCCATTGTGCCATGCTTGTTTGAGTCCATCTTGATGCCCAAGTCGTGGGTGCAAGAGTGCTACAAAATGTTAGGTGCTGATTCTTAGTAGAGTATGAGCTTTTCTCATTTTTGCTACAATTGTTGTGTGCTGCATATGGGCATGAGCTCTACATGTGTTTTGGGTTATGCCATGCCATCTTTACAGGGGTGTATGCCATGTATTTTTGTGATCAATGTGGTGACTAGCACAAGCATGCAAAGTAGCTCTCATGATATTGCTGATTTCAGAGACTTAGAATTTTACTAAGTCTTTGATCTGCTGTTATTTTTATGCCATGTATTCATGTTGCTATAGAGAGATCCATGCTTATTTTGAGTTGCTTCAGTAAGGATGTTTTGGACATATGGTTATGCTCTATCCATCCATGCCCCTGTTTGCATTTATGGAGTACCCTAGCATGACTCAATCTTGCTCTACTTTTGCTATAAAATGTTCCTGGCAGATTGTTTACGTGTTAATCAATTTTGCCAATGTTGTTGTAGTTGATCCATGCATGCTATGAGCTTGTTCTTGCTTTGGTTAGCTTAATGATCATGTCTTCTTGATGGTAGTATGCTTATCTTGTCATGCAATGCCTTGTGATGAGTGAATCAAGCTCGCAAAGAGGCCTTCATATTTCTACTTATGTCATGCTCAGTTTTTGCTAAGTCTGAATCTATTAATGAAACTTGCTATGTTTACATGGGTGCCATCATATCTTCTGATCCTTTTTGGCTTATGGTCAGTAAGGGACTTTTGTGCTATGCATTGAGTAGATTCATGCCATGCCTTGTATTGCTATGATCTGATCCTGTAGCATGTTGTTTGCTTGCTCTAAACATTGCTTCCTGATGTTAATTCCTGGCATGTTATTATTTTCACTAAGTCTGTGATGTTGATATCTTTTGCATTTTTTGCCATGCTTGTTTGAACCTGCTATTGTGTGAATTAGCCGTAGCTCAGTGTTCATCTTTTGTCAAGCATCTTGAGTAGATCACTATCATGTCATTTGTTGCTATGTTGGGGTGCAGTAGCTTAGTTTCTTGTTGCACTCTAGATGGCATCGTGCTGTTAATCATAGAATTGTGCCTTTATTATTTTGATTGCCATTTGCAAACCGTGCATCCGATTCTGGTGATCTTTATATCGATTTCGACCGAAATCATCTCATATTTCCAGCGGCACACTTGGTTTGCCAAGTTGATGCCTTGATCAATCCTTCCCTTCCAGAGCATGCATATGCATTGCATATCACATCCTGCATATCATGCCATGTTTTGCATCATGTTGCTTGCGCATTGCACAGTGATTGATTGTTGGTCTTTTGGTTGTGTGCTTGCCTTGGGTAGAGCCGGGAGACGAGTTCGTGATCGAGGAACCCGTTGAGTACACTTACGAGGTTCAAGCTTTCGCCAACTCGGAGAACTTTGCAGGCAAGATGACCATACCCTCGAAATCACTTCTATCTTTCCTTGCTAGTTGCTCGCTCTTTTGCTATGCCGCGATACCTACCACTTGCTATATCTTGCCTCCCATATTGCCATGAAAAGCCTCTAACCCACCTTTCCTAGCAAACCGTTCTTTGGCTGTGTTACCGCTTTGCTCAGCCCCTCTTATAGCGTTGCTAGTTGCAGGTGAAGATGGAGTCTGTTCCATGTTGGAACATGGTTGTTGTTGGGATATCATTATTATATCTTGTTTACTTTAATGCACCTATATACTTGGTAAAGGGTGGAAGGCTTGGCCTTATGCCTGGTGTTTTGTTCCACTCTTGCCGCCCTAGTTTCCGTCATACTGGTGTTATGTTCCTTGATTTTGCGTTCCTTACGCGGTTGGGGGAATGGGACCCCCTTGATAGTTCACTTTGAATAAAACTCCTCCAGCAAGGTCCAAACTTGGTTTTACCATTTGCCACCTAAGCCTTTTTCCCTTGGGTTCTGCAGACTCAAGGGTCATCTTTATTTTAAACCCCTGGGGCAGTGCTCCTCTGAGTGTTGATCCAAACTGGGCGATGTCCGGCGCCCCCCTGGGCAACCAGGGTTTATGCCAACCCGACGTCTTGCCCATCCGTTGTGCCCTGAGAACGAGATACGTGCGACTCCTATCAGGATTTGTCGGCACATCAGGTGGCTTTGCTGGTCTTGTTTTACCATCGTCGAAATGTCTTGTAACCGGGATTCCGAGTCTGATTGGGTCGTCCTGGGAGAAGGAATATCCTTCATTGACCGTGAGAGCTTGTGATGGGCTAAGTTGGGACACCCCTGCAGGGTTTTGAACTTTCAAAAGTCATGCCCGTGGTTATGGGCAGATCGGAATTTGTTAATGTCCGGTTGTAGAAAACTTGACACTTAAGTTAATTAAAATGCATCAACCGCATGTGTAGCCGTGATGGTCTCTTTTTGACGGAGTCCAGGAAGAGAACACGGTCTCGTGTTATGCTTGAACGTAAGTAGTTTCAGGATCACTTCTTGATCATTATAGCTTCTCGACTGAGCTTTGCTTCTCTTCTCGCTCTCATTTGCATAAGTTAGCCACCATATATGCTAGTGCTTGCTGCAGCTCCACCTCACTACCTTTTTCCTTCCTATAAGCTTAAATAGTCTTGATCGCGAGGGTGTGAAATTGCTGAGTCCTCGTGGCTCACAGATACTTCCAAAACAGTTGCAGGTGCCGATGATTCAAGTGCAGGTAACACAACTGAGCTCAAGTGGGAGCTCGATGAAGATCGTGTTCACTGTGTTGTTTCATTTCCAGTTGATCAGTAGTGGAGCCTAGTTGGGGCGATCGGGGATCTATCATTTGGGGTGGTCTTTCTTTATTTGGTTCCGTAGTCCGACCTTGATTGTATTCTGGATGATGTAATGCTATATTTATGTATTGTGTGAAGTGGCGATTGTAAGCCAACTCTTTATCCCTTTCTTATTCAGTACATGGCATGTGTAAAGATTACCCCTCTTGCGACATGCCTACTATGTGGTTATGCCTCTAAGTCATGCTCCGACACATGGGAGATATAGCCGCATCGTGGGTGTTACATCGTTACTTGCAAAGGTCAAATCTTGTAGTGGTAGATAGATAAATTGCAAAACAAAAAGAAAGGGAATAAATTGCAGCGAAGTATTTTTGGTTTTAGTAATATGATTTAAGTAGACCCGGGGGCCATAATTTTCACTAGAGGCTTCTCTCTCGAACACATAGCATACGGTTGGTAAAAAATTTATTGTTGGGTAATTGATAGAAAAGCGCATAGTTATGATGTATTCATGGCAATGATCACATATATACGCATCATGTCCATGACAAGTAGACCGACTCCTACCTGCATCTACCATAAGCTTGGGGGAGTTGATACGTCTCCAACATATCTATAATTTTTGATTGCTCCATGCTATATTATCTACTGTTTTGGACTATATTGGGCTTTATTTTCCACTTTTATATTATTTTTGGGACAAACCTATTAACCGGAGGCCCAGCCCAGAATTGCTGTTTTTTGCCTACTTCAGTGTTTCGGATGAACAAAATATCAAACGGAGTCCAAACGGAATAAAATCTTCGGAAACGTGATTTTCTCGCCGAACATGATCGAGGAGACTTGGACCCTACCGCAAGGGATCAAAGAGGTGGTCACGAGGGTGGGGGCGCCCCCCTACCTCGTGGGCCCCTCAGTGCTCCACCAACGTACTCCTTCCTCCTATATATACACATGTACCCCCAAACGATCAGAACAGGAGCCAAAACCCTAATTTCACCGCCGCAACTTTCTGTATCCACGAGATCCCATCTTGGGGCCTGTTCCGGAGCTCCGCCGGAAGAGGGCCATCATCATGGAGGGCTTCTACATCATCCTAGCCCCTCGATGAAGTGTGAGTAGTTTACCTCAGACCTTCGGGTCCATAGTTAGTAGCTAGATGGCTTTTTCTCTCTCTTTGAATCTCAATACAAAGTTCTCCCCTCTCTCGTGGAGATCTATTCGATGTAATCTTCTTTTTGCGGTGTGTTTGTTGAGACCGATGAATTGTGGGTTTATGATCAAGTCTATCTATGAATAATATTTGAATCTTCTCTGAATTCTTTTATGCATGATTGGTTATCTTTGCAAGTCTCTTCGAATTATCCATTTGGTTTGGCCAACTAGATTGGTAGTTCTTGCCATGGGAGAATTTCTTAGCTTTGGGTTCGATCTTGCGGTGTCCTTACCTAGTGACAGAAGGGGCAGCAAGGCATGTATTGTATCGTCGCCATCGAGGATAACAAGATGGGGTTTATTTCATATTGCATGAATTTATCTCTCTACATCATGTCATCTTGCTTAAGGCGTTACTCTGTTTTTAACTTAATACTCTAGATGCATGCTGGATAGCGGTCGATGAGTGGAGTAATAGTAGTAGATGCAGAATCGTTTCGATCTACTTGTCATGGACGTGATGCCTATATACATGATCATGCCTAGATATTCTCATAATTATGCACAATTCTATCAATTGCTCAATAGTAATTTGTTCACCCAGCGTAGAATACTTATGCTCTTGAGAGAAGCCACTAGTGAAACCTATGGCCCCCGGGTCTATTCTCATCATATCAATCTCCATCACTTTTATATTGCTTTGCTATGTACTTTGCTTTTACTTTTTACTTTGCATCTTTATATCAAAAATACCAAAAAATACCTTGGTTCTACTGGATTGAGCATGGGACGAGGGACTTGAGCGTGGGCTCCTACTGGATTGATACCTTGGTTCTCAAAAACTGAGGGAAATACTTACGTGACTCTGCTGCATCATCCCTTCCTCTTCGGGGAAAACCAACGCAAGCTCAAGACGTAGCAAGAAGGATTTCTGGCGCCATTGTCGGGGAGTCTACGCAAAAAGTCAATATACCAAGTACCCATCACAATCCCTATCTCTCACATCACATTATTTGCCATTTGCCTCTCGTTTTCCTCTCCCCCCAATTCACCCTTGCCGTTTTATTCATCCTCTCTCTCTCTATCCTCCCTCTCTGTTTGCCTCTTTGTTTGCTTGTCGTCATGGCTAGTCCTCTTTCTGCTCCTATGTCCCCTGAGTTTGAAGTCCTTCACTTCAAACAGAAGCAAGGAGAAAATTTAAAGTATGCTTGGTTTAGAATGATGGAATCTTATCGTAAATGCACCCTAGAAGTAAATTTCAGAATTTTGCTTCGCAACTTTTATGTTGGGCTTAATTTGTCTCATAGACAACTTTTAGATTGTGTTGCCAAGGGCAATTTTATTGAAATTTATCCCAGTATCGCGCATGAAATTATAGAAGGTATAGTAGGAACTTTACCTCAACAAAAGGGGCTCCATCATACCCAAGAGAAAATGCAAGTTTTTGAAAAAAATTGCGAGGTAACTAAAATTTTACAGAAATCTCTTGAACCTCTTAAGAGCGTTAGCTTAAATCTTCACCGCATGAATATGTTGATTACTCTTTGCAATAAGCGGTTGGATTCTTTAGATCTCAAGATCTCTGAATATGAAGGGAAACGTAAGGAACCTCCCGGATTCGAGCATAACATCGCTAAAAGAATTAAGAATCAAGATGGCAATACCTAGATCTATTCTTGCTCGTTATGCCTAGCTAGGGGCGTTAAACGATAGCGCTTGTTGGGAGGCAACCCAATTTTATTTTTATTCCTTGCTTTTTGATCCTGCTTAGTAATAAATAAATTATTTAGCCTCTGTTTTGGTTGTGTTTTTTGTGTTTAATTAGTGTTTGTGCCAAGTAGAACCGTTGGGAAGACTTGGGGAAAGTCTTGTTGAACTTTCTGTAAAAAACAGAAACTTTAGCGCTCACGAGAACTGCTGTAATTTTTATTTGAAGAGCGCTATTTAGTTAATTCTTTTTGCAGATGATTAATAGATAAATTCCTCACGTCCAGCAATTTATTTTAGAATTTTTGGGGTTCCATATCTTGCGATAGCTACAGATTACTACATACTGTTCTGTTTTTGACAGATTCTGTTTTTCGTGTGTTGTTTGCTTATTTTGATGAATCTATGGCTAGTAAAATAGTTTATAATCCATAGAGAAGTTGGAATACAGTAGGTTTAACACCAATATAAATAAATAATGAGTTCATTACAGTACCTTGAAGTGGTCTTTTGTTTTCTTTCCCTAACGGAGCTCACGAGTTTTCTATCTTGAGTTTTGTGTTGTGAAGTTTTCAAGTTTTGGGTGAATTCTTTTGATGGATCATGGAACAAGGAGTGGCAAGAGCCTAAGATTGGGGACGCACATGGCACCCCCAAGATAATCCAAGGACACCAAAAAGTCAAAGCTTGGGGATGCCCCCGGAAGGCATCCCCTCTTTCGTCCACTTCCATCGGTAATTTACTTGGAGCTATATTTTTATTCACCAACATGATATGTGTTTTGCTTGGAGTGTCTTGTATTATTTGTGTCTTTGTTTGTTAGTATTCCACAATCATCCTTGCTGTACACACCTTTTGAGAGAGCCATACATGAATTAAAATTTAATAAGATGCTCTATGTGCTTCACTTATATCTTTTGAGCTAGATAATTTTGCTCTATGTGCTTCACTTATATCTTTTGAGCTAGATAATTTTGCTCTATGTGCTTCACTTATATCTTTTGAGCTAGATAATTTTGCTCTATGTGCTTCACTTATATCTTTTGAGCTATATAATTTTGCTCTATGTGCTTCACTTAGATCTTTTAGAGCACGGTTGTGGATATGTTTTAAATAAACTATTGATCTCTCATGCTTCACTTAAATTAATTTGAGAGTCTCTTAATAGCATGGTAATTTTCCTAATAGTAATATGCTTGGTATTCAAGATTTGTGAAACTTTCTTTTGAGTGTGTTGAATACTAAGAAAAGATTGAAGCATGATAATTGTTTTGAGATATGGAGGTGATAATATTAAAGTCATGCTAGTTGAGTAGTTGTGAATTTAAAGAATAC
Source organism: Triticum aestivum (assembly GCF_018294505.1). Lineage (NCBI taxonomy): Eukaryota > Viridiplantae > Streptophyta > Magnoliopsida > Poales > Poaceae > Triticum > Triticum aestivum. The sequence continues at coordinate 117,899,687 of NC_057809.1, read as the reverse complement.
TTTTGTTGAAGTTTGTGATTCCCGTAGCATGCACGTATGGTGAACCATTATGTGATGAAGTCGGAGCATGATTTATTTATTGATTGTCTTTCTTATGAGTGGTGGTCGGGGATGAGCGATGGTCTTTTCCTACCAATCTATACCCCTAGGAGCATGCGCGTAATACTTTTCTTTGATAACTTCTAAATTTTTGCAATAAGTATATGAGTTCTTTATGACTAATGTTGAGCCCATGGATTATACGCACTCCCACCCTTCCACCCTTGCTAGCCTCTCTAAATACCGCGCAACTTTCGCCGGTATCATACACCTACCATATACCTTCCTCAAAACAGCCACCATACCTACCTATTATGGCATTTCCATAGCCATTCCGAGATATATTGCCATGCAACTTTCCACCATCTAGTTCATCATGACACATCCATCATTGTCATATTGCTTAGCATGATCATGTAGTTGACATAGTATTTGTGGCAAAGCCACCGTTCATAATTCTTTCATACTTGTCACTCGTGATTCATTGCATATCCCGGTACACCGCCGAAGGCATTCATATAGAGTCATACTTTGTTTTAGTATCGAGTTATAATCATTGAGTTGTAAATAAATAGAAGTGTGATGATCATCATTCAATAGAGCATTGTCCCAAAAAAAAGCAAGGCCAAATAAAAAAAAAGAAGGCCCAAAAAAAGGGGGCAATGCTACTATCCTTTTTTCCACACTTGTGCTTCAAAGTAGCACCATGATATAGCAAGTCTCATATATTGTGCTTCAAAGTAGCACCATGTTCTTCATATAGAGAGTCTCATATGTTGTCACTTTCATATACTAGTGGGAATTTTATGTTATAGAACTTGGCTTGTATATTCCAATGATGGGCTTCCTCAAATTGCCTTAGGTCTTCGTGAGCAAGCAAGTTGGATGCACACCCACTAGTTTCTTTTGTTGAGATTTCATACATTTATAGCTCTAGTGCATCCGTTGCATGGCAATCCCTACTCACTCACATTGATATCTATTGATGGGCATCTCCATAGCCCGTTGATACGCCTAGTTGATGTGAGACTATCTTCTCCTTTTTTTGTCTTCTCCACAACCACCATTCTATTCCACCTATAGTGCTATATCCATGGCTCACGCTCATGTATTGCGTGAAAATTGAAAAAGTTAGAGTATGAAACAATTGCTTGGCTTGTCATCGGGGTTGTGCATGATTTAAATACTTTGTGTGGGGAAGATGGAGCATAGCCAGACTATATGATTTTGTAGGGATAACTTTATTTGGCCATGTTATTTTGAGAAGACATAATTGCTTTGTTAGTATGCTTGAAGTATTATTATTTTCTATGTCAATATAAACTTTTGTCTTGAATCTTTATAATCTGAATATTCATACCACAATTAAGAAGATTTACATTGAAATTATGCCAAGTAGCACTTCGCATCAAAAATTCTCTTTTTATCATTTACCTACTTGAGGACGAGCACGAATTAAGCTTGGGGATGCCTGATACGTCTCCAACGTATCTATAATTTTTGATTGCTCCATGCTATATTATCTACTGTTTTGGACTATATTAGGCTTTATTTTCCACTTTTATATTATTTTTGGGACTAACCTATTAACCGGAGGCCCAGCCCAGAATTGTTGTTTTTTGCCTATTTCAGTGTTTCGGATGAACAGAATATCAAACAGAGTCCAAACGGAATAAAATCTTCGGAAACGTGATTTTCTCGCCGAACGTGATCCAGGAGACTTGGACCCTACTGCAAGGGATCAAAGAGGTAGTCACGAGGGTGGGGGCGCCCCCCCCCCTAGGGCGTGCCCCCTGCCTCGTGGGCCCCTCGGTGCTCCACCGACGTACTCCCTCCTATATATACACACGTACCCCCAAACGATCAGAACAGGAGCCAAAACCCTAATTCCACCGCCGCAACTTTCTGTATCCACGAGATCCCATCTTGGGGCCTGTTCCGGAGCTCCGCCGGAAGAGGGCCGTCATCACGGAGGGCTTCTACATCATCCTAGCCCCTCCGATGAAGTGTGAGTAGTTTACCTCAGACCTTCGGTTCCATAGTTAGTAGCTAGATGGCTTTTTCTCTCTCTTTGAATATCAATACAAAGTTCTCCCCTCTCTCGTGGAGATCTATTCGATGTAATCTTCTTTTTGCGGTGTGTTTGTTGAGACCGATGAATTGTGAGTTTATGATCAAGTCTATCTATGAATAATATTTGAATCTTCTCTGAATTCTTTTATGCATGATTGGTTATCTTTTCAAGTCTCTTAGAATTATCCGTTTGGTTTGGCCAACTAGATTGGTAGTTCTTGCCATGGGAGAAGTGCTTAGCTTTCGGTTCGATCTTGCGGTGTCCTTACCTAGTGACAGAAGGGGCAGCAAGGCACGTATTGTATCGTTGCCATCGAGGATAACAAGATGGGGTTTATTTCATATTGCATGAATTTATCTCTCTATATCATGTCATCTTGCTTAAGGCGTTACTCTGTTTTTAACTTAATACTCTAGATGCATGCTGGATAGCGGTCGATGAGTGGAGTAATAGTAGTAGATGTAGAATCGTTTCGATCTACTTGTCACGGACGTGATGCCTATATACATGATCATGCCTAGATATTCTCATAATTTTGCACAATTCTATCAATTGCTCAACAGTAATTTGTTCACCCACCGTAGAATACTTATGCTCTTGAGTGAAGCCACTAGTGAAACCTATGGCCCCCGGGTCTATTCTCATCATATCAATCTCCATCACTTTTATATTGCTTTTGTATTTACTTTGCTTTTACTTTTTACTTTGCACCTTTATATCAAAAATACCAAAAATATTCTATCTACCAGATCTCACTCTCGTAAGTGACCGTGAAGGGCTTGACAACCCCTAATCGCATTGGTTGCGAGTAGCTATCGCTTTGTGCAGGTACGAGGGACTTGAGCGTGGGCTCCTACTGTATTGATACCTTGGTTCTCAAAAACTGAGGGAAATACTTACGCTACTCTGCTGCATCATCCCTTCCTCTTCGGGGAAAACCAACGCAAGCTCAAGACGTAGCAGGAGTCGATATGTCCATTTTGCATCATGATTTCTTACTATTATTTATAGTGTTTTAATCAATATAACACTTTGTGGAGAAATTCTAATGCCTTTTCTCTCTTAATATGCAATATTTACATGAAGAGCGAGATTGCCGACAACTGGAATTCAGGACCTGAAAGAGCTATGTTAGATATACCTATTCTGCACATCTTTAAATGACCTGAAATTTCACGTAGATTTATTTTGGAATAAATAAAAAATATTGGAGCAAAGAAGTACCAGGAGGGGGCCACCCAGGTACCCACGAGGCACCAGGGCGCGCCCACCCCTAGGGTGTGCCCTGGTGTGGGAGCCCTTGCCAGCCTCCAATGCCCATCTTCTGGTATATAAGCCCATTTGACCTAGAAAAAATTAAGTAGATGACTTTCAGGATAGAGCGTGCCATCTCGAGGTGGAACTTGGGTAGGAGCGTTTTTGCTCTCCGGCGAAGCGATTCCGCCGGGGATACTTCCCTCCGGGAGGGGGAAATAGAAGCCATCGTCATCACCAAAAACCCTCTCATCATGGGAGGACCAATATTCATCACCGTATTCACCAGCACCATCTCATCTCAAACCCTAGTTCATCTCTTGTATTCAATGTTTATATCAAAACCTCAGATTGGTACCTGTGGGTTGCTAGTAGTGTTGATTACATCTTGTAGTTGATGCTAGTTGGTTTATTTGGTGGAAGATCATATGTTCATATCCATTATGCTATTCAATACCCCTCTGATCTTGGACATGAATATGATGTGTGAGTAGTTACTTTTGTTCTTGAGGACATGGGGGGAGTCTTGTCATAAGTAATCATTTGAATTTGGTATTCGTTCGATATTTCGATGGTATGTATGTTGTTGTTTCCCTTAGTAGTGTTATGTGAACATTGAATACATGACACTTAACCATCTTTGGGCCTAAGGGACTACATTGTGGAGTAGTAATTAGATGATGGGTTGCTAGAGTGATAGAAGCTTAAACCTTAGTTTATGCATTATTCTGTAAGGGGCTGATTTGGATCCATATGTTTAATGTTGTGGTTAGATTTATCTTAATTCTTCTTTCATAGTTGCGGATGCTTGTGATAGGGGTTAATTATAAGTGGGAGGCTTGTTCAATTAAGAACAACACCCAAGCACGTCCACCCACATATTAAATTATCAAAATAGCAAACGAGAATCAAATGAACATGATGAAAGTGACTAGATGAAATTCACGTGTGTCCTCAAGAATGCTTAGCTTAATATAAGAGATCATTTTGGCATGTCCTTTGCAACAAAAAGGATTGGCTACCTTGCTGCACCTTAGTTACTATTGCTACTTGTCACTTGTTACAAATTATCTTGCTATCAAACTACTCGTTACTGATAATTTTAGTGCTGGTAGAAAATACCTTGCTGAAAACCGCTTGTCATTTCCTTGTGCTCCTCGTTGGTTTCGACACTCTTACTTATAAAAGGACTACGATTGATCCCCTATACTTGTGGATCATCACGGAGGTAGCCGTCAAGAGGATCGTGGGGCGGCGGCGTGAACCGTGTGTCGCAGCGCCATGGCCCGAAGGGGCATCGGCAGGAGCGGCGCGTTGGTCGGAGCAGCTAACAGGATGACCTCGGAGCGGCGATCCAGCGATCCAAAGGGATGAGGTGACAACAACCTGTGGCTCGATCGGCGGTAGGCATGTGCTCGGGGACGGCTTGACGAAGATAGACGCGTGATTGGCTGATCAGGCCGACGACGATGCTGTATGCACCATGGCGAGGAAGACGCGCAGATCAGAGTCGAGGCAACGTTGTCGGTGATGTCCGGAGTGATGAAAACAAATACATGCCGACAATGGAGACCACACGGATGAGCGGCTGGCAGCGACGCACGGAGGCGTCCCTTAGGCGGCGTGTCCAGCCTTGCCGTGCGGTTGATGACAAAGTGGCTATTGTAGTCGACATCGATGTCAGAGAAGAGGTGTGGGGGTCGGCAGCGACGATGGGCGACACAAACCGTTCTTAGATCGGAAAACCAAAAATTAAAACGCAGATCAAGATAACTGATGGGAGAGAGAAAATCCCGGAGCAACTGCTGGGGAAAAGGACTCTCTAGGCAGCTGGTCAACATGGCCGGAGAACGAACCCTAGGTACGAGCGGCGCGGCCCGGGGCAGCGGTCATGGAGGCCGACCGCCTCGGGGTGGCGCGCAGGGCGGAAGCGGCGGGCGGCGACTAGGGTTGGATCGGTTAGGCTGATACCATGTTGAAATGGAAGAGAGAGATTGATGGAATCGATGATATTTATTGCTTGAGCCTCGTGGGTATATATATAGGATTACATGTCCATCTTGAGTACAAGGTAAGGTAGAATAAATCCTACGCTATCCTACGTTTCCTAAATAACCGTCATACTCAACAATAACCGTTACATCATTTATGAGGGTTGATACAATTTCAATATTTGGCTCCTCAAACCAATCTGGCAAGTTTGTGAGCAACTTTATGTGTTTACAATGCTTGAATATAGAAATAGTAAAATCACAAAAATGAAAACAATCATCAAAAACTGTCGCCGCTGCCCCCGACAATCGTCCTCCTTCCTTCATGGTATCAATCACCTTCATGGTATCCAAGTTAATAATAATGCGACTACATGCCGACCTTTGCGCCAGTGACATGCCGAATTTTAGGGCCAGACCTTCACTCATTAGTACTTCCACTAGTCAATATTACCATTACCCCCAAAAATAAATCTATCTTTGTCGTCTCTTAAGACCGCTCCCACTGTACCCCTAAGTAAGGCATGGTCCAAAAAAGCATCAACATTAAGTTTAACAAACCCTGTTGGAGGGCAAGACCATCTCCCTTTTTTCATGGAGACCTTTGGCAAGGAAGCAGTAACAAAATTGGTCGTAAGATCCTGGATTCCCATGGAAATCTGGTGTGCATTTTGAGTAGTCTACATGTGAACCAATTTATGTTCGTCCCACCACAAGTACGAGGCTAATATGGCAATCGTTTCACGTACATTCTGGTTAATACACAATTCATGATCTGGCATTGAAAGTAAATACTACAAAACCGCTTCACCCCCACGATCTACTTCACAAGCTCTATCGATAATATCATCCATCCCCAACCTTCTCCATACTTCCTTTGCTCTATTGAATAAAAATAGCAAATGCTTTGTGTCTTTTGGTACAGGCGAGAAGACATGGCAATTGGGCGATACTTTCACATGTCTATTGGCTAGCGCAACACAACATGGAAGGGTGTCATGTAGCATACGCCAAATAAACATTTTAACCTTTATCGGGCAAGAAAGTTTCCATACCCTATGCCAAATAAGATTAACTATGGTACGTCCCTTCCCATTGGTATGTCGCAACTTATTTTCATGTTGATGGTCCTATTCCACAAAAAGCAGACCAAACCGAAAACATACCATTTTTTTGAAATTCCAAGTGACGAAATCTAGCATATCATGTTGTGAGATAGGGATCGTGAGTATTCCTTGAACATCTACATGCCACAATGTTTGCCTAAGTAGATCTTCATCCCAAGTATTAAGAATAGGGTCAATCAAGTCTGCTACCTTAGATAACAACTGACCTCTCCTAGGAGTATTAATTTTTCGGTTTGCACAATTTGAAATCCAGGCATCCTCCCAAATTTTAATATTCTCACTCGCTGAATGTGGCCACATTTCAAAGAACTCACATCCGCTATAATACTTTGCCAGGTGAAACACGAACCCTTCTTTACATTGAGATCTTCCAGACCAACATTTTATTCGCCATCTCGGCTTCCTCCTCCATTTGAGCTTGTGCAACAAATCTACTTTATGCTTAGGCATGGTTTAGCAAGTAAAGAGTTCAACAAATCACCGTGAGGTTGGTATTTGACTCTTAGAATAGTACCACACGGATAATCAGGATTATCGATAAGGCTTCAAGCCTATTTAGCGAGCATAGCCAGATTGAAACACTGGATATGTAAGTGCATCTAGTGCCACCCCTAGTTGGTTTTGGAGTATTGACGACAAACCTAGTTGAGGGACTAATGTGTTTGTGAGAATTGCAGGATAACACAGGTAGAAGTCCCTCATTGATTCGGTTTTCCTACCAGAGATGACCCCTAAAAATCTATGAAGACATTGATGTTAAAGGTGGTTTATGAAGATATTCTCATTGAAGACTATGACAAGAGAAGACATCGCATGAAGCCTATGGAGCTCAAAGACTTAGATCTTTCGTAGTCCTGTTTCTTCTTTGTTGAGTCATAGGAACCACCGTACTGTTAAGTGGGGTCCAAGTGAACCAGTCAGAATGACTGAAGTGATGCTTAACCAAAACCTATATCTTCGAGTGAAGACTATGAGAGCGAATCTTGTCCAGACTCGGACAAGTCAGCTTTGCTTGTAGCCCAAGTAAAGTTGCTGTGTGAGTTTGAAATCTGACCGTTGGAACACGTGTCAGTTCCTTAGTGACCCAGGGTCATTTCGGACAAATCAGGTCGGGTTGCCTAGTGGCTATAAATAGCCCACCCCCTACAACCATAAACGGTTGGCTGCTCAGAGTTAGTGTACGGCTTTTGTCGTTTGAGAGCAACCCACCTCGAAGCCTTTGAGAGAGAATTCCTTGCGAGGATAAAGCCCTAACCACCCAGAGCCAAAGAGAGTTAGGCATCACTTAAGTCTTCTTGTCTGTGTGATCTGAAGACTTATTACACTTGAGGACTGTGAATCCTCCAGCCGGTTAGGCGTCGTGTTCTGAGCATCCAAGAGACATTGTGGATCGCCGGTGAACGAAGTCTATGAAGGTTTGGGAGTCTACCTTGAAGACTTACCAGAGTGATTGGGCGAGGTCTGTGTGACCTTAGCTCAAGGGGAATACGGTGAGGACTGGGTGTCCTGAGCTGCGTGTTCAGGACTAGGTGTCCGGGACTGTGTGTCCTCAGGTTTAAATACCTAGCCGCCCTAACCAGACGTACAGTTGTCACAGCAACTGTAACTGGTCCAACAAATCATTGTCTTCAACGAGTCACTGGTTTCATCCTTCCCTTCCCTTTACTTACTGTAGGTCCTTGTGAGGTCAGTGTATGATTGCACTATCTTTTGTCTTCACTGAGTGACTGCGTGTTCTGTTTGGCTTCATAATATCTTCCTACCTGATCTGCACTACATTGCTGCTATTAGTCATTGTGCTTTCACTTCGTTGAATACTTGACTATGGTTTGCCTAGTGTAGTCTACCTTCCGCTGCATGGTAATAGGCTTATTTCTATCGTTTGTCTTCGAAACTTCCATGTTTTGAAGACTTCCATAAAAATCGCCTATTCACCCCCCTCTAGTCGATATAACGCACTTTCAATTGGTATCAGAGCAAGGTACTCCCTTGTTCTGTGTGATTCGGTTTAACCACCTGGAGTTTTAGCTATGTCGACTGCAGGGATAATCAAAGTCTCCGTTGTGTGCCCCGTCTTCGATGGAACTGAATGTCCCTACTAGAAGAATAAGATGCACATGCATCTTGAAGCCATTGACGTCGACCTATGGTATGTCGTCAAGAACGGCGTTCCCAAGGCTGGAGAAGGTGTCACTGCTGCTGACGTCAAGAAGTTCGTTCAACTGGACTCTACTGCCAAGAATATCATCTGTGGTCATCTGACCAAAGGACAGTATGGCCGCGTGAGTGCTTTGGAAACATCTAAGCTAGTCTGGGACTGGCTCTCCAAGGTCAACGAAGGTGTCTCAACTCAGAGAGATCAGAGAATCAGTGTCCTTCGCAACCTCTTCAACCGCTTCAAGCAAAATGACAATGAGAATGTCTAGCTCACGTTTGATCGACTCACTGACATCACAAATGAACTTCAAGCCCTCGGCGCTACTGAGATCACCAAGCATGAAGTCGTCAAGACACTACTGAGATCACTTGACAGTTCGTTTGACACCCTAGCCCTGATGATTCAAGAACGTCCTGATTTCAAGACACTCGATCCATCTGACATACTTGAGAGGCTCAACACACATGAGTTTCAGCTTTCTGAGAAAAGAGATATCTATGGTTCAAACTATGGGCGAACTCGTGCTTGAAGGCAAAAGTTGTCTCCTCATCTAAAGGAGAATCTGACAGCAGTTCTGATGATCCTGAAGACATTGGAAGGGAACTTGCTATGCTTGTGAAGAAGTTCCAAAAATTCACCAAGAAGAAAGGTTTCAGAAAGTCTTCACGATCAAGCTCAAGGAATGATGAAGCTTCTGCTCATGACTACAAGAAGAAAACATGTCACAAGTGCAAGAAACCTGGCCACTTCATCTCTGAGTGTCCGCAGTGGGACAATGAGAACAAAAAGAAGAAGAGGAGCAAGGAATATGACTCTGACGACAACAAGAAGAAGAAATACTCAAAGTCTTCTTCCAAGTCTTCCTCAAAGTCTTCATCACACAAGAAGAGCTCATCTGGCAAGGCACATGCGTTTGTTGGCAAGGAAATGGATTCAGAGGAGGAGTCCGCTTCTGAGGAGGCGGAGGTGGAGTCTGAGGAGGAGTCCGATTCTGGCGTTGCAAGTCTGGCTACAGCATACGTTGCCAAGTCCATCTTCAACACTGAAGACAATAACTTCATCACCGACACCGATGCAAATGACAAGGACTACTCTACTCCTACCTACTGCTTCATGGCACACGGTGCCAAGGTAAACACACGCACTACTCACTATCAAACATCTAGTGAAGATGACTCTGATTGTGGTTCAAGACCCAGCTACAAAACACTTGCTAAAATTGCAATTGAACAACAGAAAGCTATGGAACATATTCAAAAATTGTTAGACAAAAGTGATGATCTGTTAGGCGCTGAAATGACTCGATCTGAGTCCTTAATTGAAGACATAAAAAATCTTCACGTTAAGTATGAGGAACTTGAAAGTTGTCATGAAACGCTCTCAACAACTCATGAAAAGCTTTCCTATGATTATCTTCAAAGGAAGCAAGATCTTGAGAAATTGAGAGCGGCTCATGAAGATCTTCAAAAGGAAAATGAGTCACTTCACGCCGAACAGATCAGTTCCGCTCAGGAAGGATTTGAACCACCATGTCTTAAATGCATTGAGCGTGATAATGCCACTTCTGTTGTTGAATGTTCTACTGCTACTACTGTTGCAATATCTTCAACTATTGATGTGGGAACTAACCCCTCTGCTGAGGATACCACTGCTATTGCTGATGAGAATGCTAGGTTGAAGACATTGCTTGAAACAGGGATGTACAAAAGTCTTAAAGGGCATCAGACACTATGTGATGTCCTCAAAAGGCAGATCCTGAACCGAAACCCGAGGAAAGAGGGTGTTGGGTTCGTAAGGAAAATGAATGCTGATGGCTCTTACTGGAAACCTGAGCAGTACCCCAAAACCACATGGGTTGCTGCAAAGGAATCTTCAGCAGATCCATCCACTCTATCTGGCTTCACTTGTGCTAACCCCATTGTCATTGATGAATCCTTTGATGCAAACTATAAACTGTTTAAGAATCAGAATGGTGAAGTGTTTGCCAGGTACATTGGTACTAACTACAGGAATGGACCGCCTATGAAGAAGATCTGGGTACCGAAAAAGTGTCGAAGAGTCTTCCTGTGAATGTCATCATGACACCACAGGTGAAGAAGACAAACCCCAGACCATAGGCTTCATACGGTCCAAAGGCTTCATACAGACAGAGGACTCACCTGAGTCGCACTAACGTAAATGTTTTGCAGGGAAACCATACTCATGCCTATGAATATGAGTGCGGTTCATCAAACCGCCATGTTCATAAGACCAAGAACTATTCTGCTTATTCTTATGAGTACTATTGTCCACCTGCAAGACTGTTTGCTAGGGCTCCAAAGCCAAAGTTCTCAGATGCTGCACTTAGACTTATTGCTTCTAAGCCACCCTTGAAGATGTGGGTGGCTAAGAAAGCTTAACTCTCTGTTGCAGGGAAGGGTCTCCAGCAGAAAACCAAAATCATCTGACGCTATTGCTGGGGACCTTAAACATCTTGTAGGGCGCAAGATCAAATGCCCGAATGGTCTTATTATGTACTTCATTCCTGAATCGCTTGCTACTCTCCCTATCAGTCCTAATCTGGATCTAAGCTTTCATAACCCACTGGTTCGTCAAATGTTTTTGCTTCACAATTCTCTTCGTGAAGCCTATCCCCCTAACTGCACTGTAGGGTACGACACCAGCGTCTTCAGAATGGATTATTGATAGTGGGTGTACCAATCACATGACTGGCAAAAGAAGCCTTCTTATGGACTCAACCTTACGTCCATCCGACAAGAGTCACATCACATTTGCTGACACTGGTAAAAGTAAGGTATTGGGTCTAGGTAGAGTTGCAATCTCAAAGGATCAACACATGGATAAAGTCATGCTTGTTGAATCCCTTGGCTTCAACTTAATGTCTGTCTCAATGCTTTGCGATTTGAACATGATCGTAATGTTTGGAAAATATCGTTGCCTTGTTCTAATGGAATCTGACAAGTCTCTAGTGTTTGAAGGGTATCGGAAAGATGATTTGTACGTGGTAGATTTCTCAGCAGGACCACAGCTTGTCGTATGTCTTCTAGCAAAAGCTTCAGAATGCTGGCTCTGGCATCGGAGGCTAGGGCATGCTGGCATGAGGAACCTCCACACCCTTGCAAAGAAGAAGCATGTCATAGGCATCAAGGGCGTAAAGTTCAAGAAAGATCACTTATGCGGTGCCTGTGAAGCAGGAAAGATGATGAGGGCCAAACATCCCTCGAAGACAATCATGACAACCACTCGACCCTTTGAACTGCTCCACATGGATCTTTTCGGTCCCACTAATTACTCAACTCTTACTACTACTGCTTGTCTCTATGGCTTCGTCATTGTTGATGATTATTCTAGATATACTTGGGTGCACATAATCCTCTACAAGACTGAAGTGCAGGATGTCTTTAGACGCTTCGCCAATCGAGCAATGAACAACAATGGCGCCAAGATAAAGCACATCAGAAGTGACAATGGCACTGAATTCAAGAACACTGGCCTTGATACATATCTTGATACTTTGGGCATCACACATGAATTCTCAGCTCCGTACACGCCACAGCAGAATGGCATCGTCAAACGCAAGAACAGAACACTCATTGAGATGGCCCGAACGATGCTAGATGAATACAAGACTCCAAGAAAATTCTGTCCTGAAGCTATTGATACTGCATGTCATACAATCAATCGTGTCTATCTTCACAAGCTTCTGAACAAGACATCTTATGAGCTCCTTACTGGCAAGAAGCCAAATGTCAGTTACTTCAGAGTATTTGGAGCCAGGTGCTGGATCAAGGATCCACATCACACTTCAAAATTTGCACCAAAAGCACATGAGGGTTTTATGCTTGGATATGGAAAGGATTCATACTCCTACAGAGTCTTCAATCTCTTTCATTATAAAGTGGTTGAAACAGTGGATGTGTGATTCGATGAGACTAATGGTTCACAAAGAGAGCACCTGCCAAATGTGCTAGATGAAGTTCCATCCAGTGAATCAATCAAACTAATGGGAAACTGGAGAAATCATACCCTCTGAATCTCAACCTGAAGAGGAACTTATCATATCCGCACCTGATCAACCTGAAGACAATGCTCAGCCTAAAGACAATCCTTCTAACAATAACAATGATCAGCAAGAGCAAAATCTTCGCCCTGTACATCCTCGTGTTGCCCATGAAGTGCAGATTGAGAGAATAATTGATAGCATCAATGCACCTGGTCCGCTCACTCGTTCAAGGGCAACTCAGCTAGCAAATTTCTGTGGGCATTTCGCATTCATTTCAATAACGGAACCCAAGAAAGTTGAAGAAGCCTTCATGGAACCTGAATGGATTCAAGCTATGCAAGAAGAGCTTCAACAGTTTGAGCTGAATAATGTATGGGAACTGGTTAAGCGTCCTGATCCTCGGAAGCACAATATAATAGGCTCCAAATGGATATACCGCAACAAGCAAGATGAGCATGGTCGAGTTGTCAGAAACAAAGCTCGTCTCGTTGCTCAAGGATATACTCAAGTGGAAGGCATTGACTTCGATGAAACATTTGCTCCTGTGGCTCAACTTGAAGCCATACACATACTGCTGGCCTATGCAAATCATCATAACATACTTCTATATCAAATGGATGTGAAGAGCGCTTTTCTCAATGGCAAGATTGAAGAAGAAGTGTATGTTGCACAACCACCTGGCTTTGAAGATCCAAAACATCCTGACATGGTATACAAGCTCAACAAGGCACTGTATGGCCTCAAACAAGCCCCTCGGGCTTGGTATGACACACTCAAATACTTCCTGAAGAGCAAAGGCTTCATACCTGGTTCCCTCGACCCCACTCTCTTCACGAATACATATGATGGTGAACTGTTTGTGTGCCAAATATATGTGGATGACATTATCTTCGGCTGCACCAATCAGAAGTACAGTGAAGAGTTTGGATATATGATGCAAGAGCAATATCAGATGTCCATGATGGGAGAGCTGAAGTTCTTCATCGGTCTTCAAATACGACAACAATGCAACGGCATCTTCATATCTCAAGAGAAGTATCTCAAAGATTGCCTGAAGAAGTTCGGTATGCAAGACTGCAAAGGCTTCATGACGCCAATGCCAGCCAAACATCATCTGGGTCCCGACGACAATGGTAAAGAGTTCAATCAAAAGGTATACCGCTCCATGATTGGTTCTTTACTTTATCTATGTGCATCTAGGCCAGATATTATGCTTAGTGTTTGCATGTGTGCTCGATTCCAAGCGGCACCAAAGGAGTCGCATCACTTAGCTGTGAAGCGAATTCTTCGATATTTGGCTCACACCCCAACTCTAGGATTACTGTATCCAAAGGGCTCAGAGTTTGATCTGGTTGGATTCTCGGATGCTGATTATGCTGGTGACAAGGTGGATCGCAAGTCTACATCAGGCACATGTCATTTTCTGGGACGATCACTTGTATGTTGGTCTTCAAAGAAGCAGAACTGTGTATCTCTCTCCACTGCTGAATCTGAATACATCGCTACTGGATCTTGCTGCGCTCAGCTTCTGTGGATGAAGCAAACACTCAAGGACTATGGGATTCATCTGAAGCAAGTGCCACTCTACTGCGACAACGAAAGCGCTATCAAGATTGCCAACAACCCAGTTCAGCACTCGAAGACAAAAGCACATTGAAATTCGTCATCACTTTCTCAGAGATCATGTTGTGAAGGAAGACATTGATATTATACACGTCAACACTGAAGAGCAATTGGCAGATATCTTCACCAAGCCCTTGGATGAGAAGAGATTTTGCAAGTTACGGTGTGAGCTAAATATCTTGGAATCCTCAAATGTCCTGTGATCAGGCACACATCCTAACACTTATGCATATTGATGACTTAGATGTGCAACACACGAAGTAAAGTATATCTTCAATCAATGAAGACATACATTCTAAGTGTGAATACATTAATGTGGAATTTGACTTCGGAGCGCCACGATAATTGTGCGCTGTGTCTGGGTCTAATACTTCCTATACGGTGGGTAATGCCACCACCAAAGGTTCTGTTTGAAGTGTTTCACTCATGGCGTTACATTTGCTATGTCTTCACATTTGGTTTGGCTTGAATCTCAACATGTCTTCATGATTATCTTCACTATATTGATTATATATATACTAGTGTTCTGTCCTCTACAGCATTCACTTATAGCTAAGTCTTCTTGTTGAATTTTTTGAACTAAGTGAATGTGATCGGACCCTAACCTCTCTATGCTTTCTATCTCAAACTCTATCTCTCCAAATCATATGCATTCTATTGAAACTGTCGAATGTCTTCTCTGCGTCCTTGTCAGCAGAAGATACAGAGACAAACATTAAGTCCGTTTTCAATGCTCATTCCTTCACCTGAAACCCGGAGAAGTGGGAACGACCACCCGACAATCCACGCGTGCGTGGGACGTGGAACAACCTCCGACATGCTGCATGATGGCCACGTGTTCCTCAGATGTGAATCGCCAGGGGCACCTATGTAATAACACTGAGCCACCCCTGTCCCTATAAATACACGCCTCACCGCAGTCATTATCTCTTCTTCCACTCTCGCACGAACCCTAGCGCCACCGCTAGCCCTCGACGACGCCGGCGACGAAGCGCTTCGCTGCCGCAACCTCTCCGACGCCGTCTTCACACCGACCGCGGACATCGTCTTCTCCGCCGTCGCCATAGGTGTCCTCCGTCGCCAAGTTAGGGCACGGACGATCGAACTGCTCGGCCTCCTCTTCCACTCTGTCTAGCAGTTCTTCGTGTGGTAAATAAAACTTCCTTTTTACAGCCCCTTTGATCCTATAGCTTCGTCATTTTCTACCACAAGCAGTTTCTATTCACACAAGTTGGATCTCTTTCATACTGCATCTCATAATATGCCTAGTATATTCACTTATGCTTCACAAAGTAGTTAGATTCCTCACTTGTACTGATCCATGGATTCGTACAAATCTGGAACCAACTCCTTATCTATGAGTGAATGTCTTCGCACGATGAGGTCAATGTCTTCTAAACTGATTTATCTTCAAAATCTTCTGAGAATGCATATGACCTCTTCCCCTTCCCTCGCACCTTAATGCTATCACAGGTACATGTCCATGGGAGAATCCCTTGGTTCTCATAGTCTGCATTCATTTGCAGAATTCTTACAGCATCATATAAATTCTCCCGAAGCCAGTTCCTGTTTGTCCAGCAAGCGAAAGCCTTTGAAGCCTTTGAACGTATTGAAGCCTTTCAGTTCAAAGTTCATGGCTTCAGAGAAATCTGCCAGGAAGGGAGGCAGACAGCGTCGTGGAGGAACATCAAGAGATCTGCCTGATGACCTCTCAGAACTTTACAAGACAGATCCTGAAGAGGATTACAATCAGCGCAAGACCCGAATCCAATGGATTCGAAGATATTGGGCAGAACAATGGTTCAAATACCGGTTTGTGACACAAGAATATGCTGAGAAAAATGCCATCAAGTGACCGTGGGGAGACATCCTATACAAGAATCTTCAACCCAGGTCCAGAGAAGAAGCCATTGAACAAGGCTTCTATCCTTGCATGGTCCGTGGGCCACAGCCTGCAGATGCACACCCATCGTCACTACTATGGTGCCGTAACGACAATCTGTTCAAGCGCAACTTCTAGTTTGCCAAGAACTCAGCGAAGCAGAACAAGAAGTCTTTGGGATTAGACTTCAACCCTGGTCCCTCTGCTCCCCGTGCCGATGGAACTCGCGAAGCTGAACCCAATCTTCTTGGGCCCTTCTACAACTTGGAAGGTCTCATCACTCATATCGTGGTTCAAGGGACAGCCGTGAATGAGCCTACAGATGACGCTGAATTAGATGAAGCGCCTGCAGCGCCGAAGCCAAAGAAACTGAAGCAGCCAAAAGCTTCGAAGCCTGCCTATGTACCAAAAATCTCACGGGCGAAGCCACTGGCCACTGCACCTCCTGAAGACAGTGTGCAGTCTGAAGATTTGTCACGCATCTCCAAGCCCCAGAAGGTCAAGATGCCTCTGCCACACACCGGCCAAGAACTGACTGCTGCTGCTATTCTGCGCAACGATGCCATTGATCTATCCAGTGATGAAGATCTTGCAGATGACGCTCTTGAGCAACTGATCAAGAGCAAAGAAGAAGCAGAAATCTTCAACAATTTGCCTCTCTTTGACGTGGCAATCATCCACGACTTCATCGATGAGTGGTTTGAAATGCCCAACCTCAGCTTTGAGACCTGCAACTTCTCATTGGTCTCAGTGTCGCCTTCCATGGCGCCATTGCTTCAGAATTAGCTATCGCCCTGCGCATTGTTGAACTGAAGCAAAAGATTGACTATGAGAAATCTCAGTTCAAGAAGCATATGGCCAAGCTCAGCGTGCAAGAGGTCAAGAACTTCAAGCTCATGCTGCACGAGCTTAAAGAAGCCTTTCTCAAGAAGCGTGAAGAAGCTCAAGGTTCTCGTGGGCGCATGAAGAGCCTGGCTGACAAGTGTGTGCAAGCCTACAATGAGGCTGAGAAGCGCAATGCCCTTGGGCGTCCTGGCATCGACCCCAGGATGGCTGCAAAGAAGAAGAAGAAGCCCGCTATGGCCAAACTAGACGCACCAAGGCAGGAAGCAGATCCCATTGTCTTCCCAACTAGCATGACTGGCTCGAAGCCAAAGGCCAGGTCAACTGCTTCAGAATTGAAGAAGACAAGGACTGCTGAGGCTGAAGCCAGAAAGAGGAAACATCCTGAAGCCTCTGCTACTGCTCCCTCCAAGAAGAAGCAGAAGACCAAGAAGGAACGGGCTGCTCCCACAGAGCCCTTGATTGCTGAACCCATCTCCATGGTTCGTCCTAACACTGAACATCAAGAGCGCCAACTGACTGTCCATGAGCCTGCTTTCACAGAGGCTCATGAAGCTGAAGACTTTCCAGCAGCTGATCCCATCGCCGCTGAAGACATTGGTCACCATGACCATGTTGAAGATGATGCAGTTCTTCCTCAGCTCGAGCATCAACAGGTATCATCGCCTGTGCTAACGCACAGCGAACTCATCAGCATTGGTCATCCTCTGATGCCAATTGCTCAGGATGCATCATGGGCTGATCGCCCACAAGCACAAGAGGAAGAAGACTTTGAGGCCCAGCCAACTCCAACTCCACAGGCGTCGCCAGCGTTACGCAGGCTTCGCAAAGGACCAAGGCCTCCAGTCTCTGCGTCTGAAGCTCATACTGCTGAAGACATTTCGGCTGCATCAGCCAATGAAGAAGAAACCCCAAAAGCTGCTACTCCCCCGTCCCACCAAGAAGTTGTTCTCGAAGAGAACGTGACTGTGACCGACCCTCCAGCTCATCAAGTGGAGGTTGAGAATCTTGAGGCTGACACCGACGCCACTGACGCTGTCATGGCTGAAGCTAATGTGGAGCCTTCACCAACCCAAGCATCAAAAGTCAGCGAAGCCAGTGATGCTACTGCTTCTACTCCTGCGCCTGCTGCTGGTCCTCAGTTTGACTATCATGTTGAGCACAGGCCTTAGGTACAGAAGCCAATCCCAAGATTGCCCAGGTTTCCAGGTCCTGCATCAGCACCTGGATCCTTTAATGTCAATGGCTTCAAAGCAGACAACACCTTCTTCAATAGCTCCAGGAACCCCTACTCAAGGGAAAGAATATCATCTGATCGGTTCTGGAGCTATCCGCAGCGAAGCTATTACTCCTGCATTCTATACAATCAAGGTCGCATCTTCCCATATAAGCGTCTTGACATTGAAGCAATAGCTGGTCTGCCCTGTCTGGAAGAAGCTCTGGATTGCTTCAAAGAGGTTGGATTGCTGCCGTTGGTCACCGACCAAGAGCACTGGAATGAAGAGTTGTTGCTCCAATTCTATGCCACACTTCACATTCGTGGATACAACAGAGATCCGAAGACTTGGGTCCTGGAGTGGATGACAGGAAATGTTCATCACGAAGCCAAAGCCTTTGATATCATTGAGCTCACTGGTCTGCCCACTACTGGCGATCTCTACGAACCTGGTTGTCAGCTTCACAGTGAAGCTATGGAGAGCATCTTTCAGAAGCCTGAACCAAACATGCGTCAGGTGCTCAGCATGATGAAGCCATTGCCACAAGATGCTGCCTATCCTAAGGAGTTCCTCGTTGAAGACCTTGAGTATCTGCCAAGGACTATTTATCACATCATAAGGCAAACTCTCTGGCCTATTGTAACGCCCTCGATGCGGCTATATCTCCCACGTGTCGAAGCATGACTTAGAGGCATAACCGCATTGAAAGCAATGTCGCAAGTGAGGTAATCTTCACACAACCCATGTAATACATAAGGGAAAGAGATATATAGTTGGCTTACAATCTCCACTTCACACAATACATGAATAAAGCATTACATCATCCAAATACAATCAAGGTCCGACTACGGAACCAAAATAAAAGAAGAACCCCAAGTGCGACAAAGGTCCCCGATCGACCCCAACTGGGCTCCACTACTGATCAATTAGAACGGAACAACACAAAGGACAAGATCTTCATCGAGCTCCTCCTGAGCTTGGTTGCGTCATCTGCACGGACTCATCGGCACCTGCAAGCTGGTTTGGAAGTATCTGTGACTCACGGGACTCAGCAATCTCGCACCCTCGCAATCAGGACTATTTAAGCTTATAGGTAAGGTAAAGGTATGAGGTGGAGCTGCAGCAAGCGACTAGCATATATGGTGACTAACATATTCGCAAAAGAGAGCGAGAAGAGAAGGCAAAAGCACGGTCGATAAACGTATGATCAAGAAGTGATCCTAGAACAACCTACGTCAAGCATAACTCCAACATCGTGTTCACTTCCCGGACTCTGCCGGAAAGAGACCATCACGGTTACACACGCGGTTGATGTATTTTAATTAAGGTCAACTTCAGGTTTTCTACAACCGGATGTTAACAAATTCCCATCTACCCATAACCACGGGCACTGCTTTTCAAAGTTCAAATCCCTGCAGGGGTGTCCCAACTTAGCCCATCACAAGCTCTCACGGTCAACGAAGGAATAGACCTCCTCCCGAGACATTCCGATCAAACTCGGTATCCCAATTCTACAAGACATCCTCGACAATGGTAAAACAAGTCCAGCAAGACCACCCGCTATGCCGACAAATCCGATAGGAGCTGCACATATCTCGTTCTCAGGGCACACCGGATAAGCTAAGCGTACAGGAGCCGACGTAACCCAAGTTGCCAAGGGATGGCCCTGCACGGTGCTCTGGGTTGGACCAACACTCAGAGGAGCACTGGCCCGGGGGTTTAAATAAAGATGACCCTTGAGTCTGCAGAACCCAAGGGAAAAAAGGCTAGGTGGCAAATGGTAAAACCAATGTTGGGCCTTGCTGGAGGAGTTTTATTCAAGGCGAACTGTCAAGGGGTTCCCATTATAAACCAACCGCGTAAGGAATGCAAAATCCGGGAACATAACACCGATATGACGGAAACTAGGGCGGCAAGAGTGGAACAAAACACCAGGCATAAGGCCGAGCCTTCCACCCTTTACCAAGTATATAGATGTGTTAATTAAATAAGAGATATTGTGATATCCCAACAAGTAAACATGTTCCAAGCAAGGAACAACATCTCCATGTTCCAACAAGGAGCAAACTTCAATCTTCACCTGCAACTAACAATGCTATAAGAGGGACTGAGCAAAGCGGTAACATAGCCAAACAACGGTTTGCTAGGACAAGGTGGGTTAGAGGCTTGGTTCAACAATATGGGAGGCATGATAATCAAGTGGTAGGTATCGCAGCATAGGCATAGCAAAAGAGCGAGCAACTAGCAAGCAAAGATAGAAGTGATTTCTAGGGTATGATCATCTTGCCTGAAATCCCGCAAGGAAGAAGAACGAGTCCATGAAGAAGACAAACGGACGTAGTCGAACGGATCCTCACAACTCCGGAACGGAACCGAAGCCCACGAAAAAGGCAACCCGGAAAGAAGCAAACAACATAGTAAACAACCAACACATCAACATGGCATGATGCACAATCGAGTATGATGCATGTCCGGTTTAATGATTCATGGCATGGCAAAGTGCACAAACAATCCTACAAATTAAGTGGGGCTCAATATGCAACGAGTTGCATATTGATGAAACACCACATCAATTATTTAGTTCTCTCCCGTTTAGGTACTCAACAATATTAAATGTTGGTTAACATGGCAAGAGGTGGAGCATAAGTAAACTAAACATTTAGGCAAGTTTAAATGAGGCCGGAAATAACAAACAACAATTCCAGTAAATCCCCATATGCATTAGTAAATTAACGCAAACAACAATTTAAACCATCTTAATGTTGTTAACATGATGCGGATGACATGATCAAGTTTTATGCAATTTTAATTAAAAGTTGATAAGAGCATAATGAAGCATTTGTCACCGTGGTGGAAAGGAAAGGGGTGCCACGGCAACAATAATGAAAACGGTGCCACGGCAGCGTTCCAGTTCTGGTAACTCGATTGAGATACCGATGCAAAGGAGAACTGTGACGGCAGCGTCTCATGCAAGATGATGGGGTGATCCTAGTTGCCGGGTTCCCACGGGCGGTCGTCTCGGGGTTATACCTTCGAAGCATGCGTTATTGGAGGGGTTCAAGTTCGATGCGGTGTAGGGGTAGTAGACGTTCTCGGGACGGTCGTAGTGGAAGTAGTAGTACACGGATCGTAGTGGGAAGTAGCGATGCTATCGGTCATCGGCGATGGTAGTGGAAGTAGAGGTACACGACATCTTGTCAAAAATCACGGCAGCGGTAGTTGTACACATGATGTAGTCGAACTTGACGAAACCAATGTCCTCGAGGGTAGTCGTGGTACTTGGGGTCTTCGGACTTGACGGTCTCGGTTCTTGAAACGGTAGTGGTACACGGCAACCGTAGTCGAACTTGAAGGGTTGTAGACGTCGTGGCACTTGGCGTCCACGTGGTCTTTGAGAAACTTGAAAGACCCGTTGCTCCGAGTCCTTGGTCCTCATGCTACTTGCCGAAATCCAAGAACAAGAAGGCCTTGGCGAGATCCAGAATAACACAAAAGGCCTCGGTTGATAGCGTTCAAAAAAAAGGACACGATGAACTGGTCGCCTCCGACGGCGGCATGTTTCGCGGATGGGGTGCTCGCAGGAGTGGTAGATGCATGGGGCAAGGGCAGGAGGAGGTTGCTGGCTGGCGCGGGCTCACCGGAGCATCCGGTGCTCGCGGTGGCAAGGCGAAGCAGGGCTGAGCAGCACGGGCGCGGAGGCAGGGGTCGCGGGAGTCAAGCCGGAGAGGCCGTGGTACGACCCGCATGAGCGATCGAGCGAGGAGGGCAGATGCTGGAGATGGTGCTCACACGGACGCCCCCGGAGGTCAACGTGGGCGCGTCCTGCTCGACAGAGACGAGCATGCCCACTGCACATGGAGGCGCTAGCCATGGTCGACAGCGTGGGGACTTGAGAGCGAGGGCGGAAGCCGGAGGGACTTAGCGCGGACGACAGCAAGGCGAGGCGGAGAAAGGCGGGGCGCGGCCTGGGCTTGGTCGCATGGATGATGACGAGGTCGGGGCGGTCCGGCGATGGAGGCGGGGTAGAGAACGGGTGGAGCAGAGGAGCTTCGGTGAGCTACGACAGAAGATGGCAGGGTCCAGCGGGAGCTCCTGCAGGGGAAAGCTGGCGGCGCGAGCAGGGCAGGCATGCGGCCGAGCGACGGCTCCGGTGGCCGATGCAGTTGAGGGAGGAGCGTGGGCATGGGGATCGGGAAGAGGAGTGACGGCGCTGTTGTGCGTGTGTGGCGGCCGGCACGGGAACGAGAGGGAGCAAGGGGAAGGAAAACAGGGAGGCTAGGGTTCGGTAGACAGGGGCCAAATGGGCCTTCGGTGCAGATGGGCCTTAGAGGCCGGCGGCTGGGCCTTAGGCCACTTAGGTGGGGAGAGGGAAAAGGTCAGGAGGCCTGCTGGCTGTTGGGCTCCCTCCCTCTCTCTTACTCTTTTCAAAACAGAAAAAAAGAAAGAAAAAAAAGAGGAAAATAAAGGTTAGAGAAAGAGTTTGGGCACGGGGATAATTTTCACGGACTCGTAAAAATGTGCACGGTCCACGAAAAATAGGAGAGGCATGATTGCAAGGATTTAATTCAAAGTCATTTGAATTTAATTCAAATGGTTTGAACAAGGGCTAGGAATTAGAGGTGTCCAAAAATGTTCGGATTTTTGGTGGAGCTCCGGAAAATGACGAAAGAATATAAGCAAAGTTTGGGGACCAAACTTGAAGCGAGAAAAGGCATGTGACTATTTGCAAGTGTGTTAAGGTGAATTCCAAATAATTGGAATATTTACTACAGCTCTCTAAATATTGAGAGGATATGTTATAAAGAGAACTCACCATGTGAATTCCCTCAATTTAAATGGACCGAAGATCCATATGATTTATTTAGTCGACTTGAGATGCAAAGATTAATGACATGATGGCATGATGACATGATGCAATGCACATGATGCAAAGATGAATGCAAAGAACCAAACAAGTCACACGACGGAACCCGGAAACCCTGGAAGGCATCTGAAGCTCCGGTCTTGGGGCGTCACAACACTCCACCACTACGAGAGGATCTCGTCCCGAGATCTAGGATGGCACCGGAGGGAAAACAGAAGAGAAAAGAGAAGAGGTAAAACTAAGTTGCTTCTTTGACAAACGAGTGAAACCAAAGAACCTTGAAAGGTTGAACAAATTGAAAGATAGAATACAACGAGGAAGACAAAGTTGAAAAACACTCTGTTAGAAAAGAGGGACAAGGAAGAACAAATTCGGACAGCACTTCGAATACATAGATATGATAAACGAAGGAAGAAGAAACTCTTGAACGAACCACCGTAATAATTGGTTATGAACGAAGTAAGGATAAAGAAACACTGGGAAGAATTATGAAATGAACGAAGATACTTGAGAGGATTTAGATACACTAGAACGAAGAGATCACGAGCCGATAAAAGATCACTTGAACGAAGCACCGGTAAAATAGGAGACTGATAACTGACAGCTGAGAATGAATAAACCTGAATTGACGGACTCCGGATAACAAATTGAGAAGACTCTTGAATTGCTTCAGATAGGTGAAAAGAACTCTCACGAACAAAACAATTACGCGAGGATGGCAACAAGCTAGAATCACGAATCTTGAAGAGAATTGATTAGATTAGGAGGAAAAATTCTTCTTCGGTCTTCAAATCCTGAGAATCACCAGATAAGAACATTGACGGAAAAGGAATGAAGAGACTTCCATCAATAAAATGGATAGTGATTAAGAAATCTGAATCCTTGAAGAAAAAGGGGTGGGTGGGTGGGAAAAACAAAGGCAACTTGAGGACAGATGAAACAAACAACATTGAGAAGGACTGATAATTGATCTTGCGAAAATTGACAAGATTTGACCCACTTGAAGAGAACCACACCGGTTGAAAAGGATTTACATGACAATCTCGATGCTCATGAAGGATTAGTATCCGCATAGGAGTATGAGAACACCGCTTAGGAAAAGTATGGAATCAACATTTGACTTCGAAGCAACTCGAATACCACAACTCAAAACAAAACAAAGGATTGGCTTGCGGAATAAGCCGAAACAAACATATGATAGAGATTTCGTCCGAAGTTTTCGTGGTGGGGCCTACACGGGCTCGATCATACAGCACCATCATGTACAGGGCAGTGCACATGACATACGAAGCGTCCCCGAGTCGGCATAGCCAATGACTCTTTAAGACACAATGAGACCACTGTAAAACCGACCGTGGATAGGCGGACCACTAGACGTCGAACCCCAATTTCATATCATACACCTGTCGGAAAGATATCCTAAGAGCTACTTGAATTCCCACCTATGAAACTCCCGAACCTTTCCGGTTATGCAATCAGGTGTTGGGGATACAGGGGAAGCATAATATCTCACCCAAACTAGCAAATCCTACATCCAGCTGTATCCATCCTTCAACACATAACCGAGAAAACTTCGGAAACCATCTACCTCAACCTTCGAAAAGTATCCGTTATACAAGTTATGGCGATACTCCCAAACTCCCGCCCCAGTACTGGGTGGCGTCGAGGTTATCTCACCAACAACTGCATAAAAGAGATTTTCAATGTCGGCGTACTAAACTCAGGTATTCCAGAACTGCAACGATACAATTATGACGACAACAACTCAGAGCTCAACTCCCCGGGACACTTCCACAAAACCCCTGACAGGAGGCACCAAGACAATGTTCTCGTCACAAAACCATCGGAACGATTCCAAGATACCCGCGTGATCCTAAATTTTTTTTAGAGAAATTTGAGAAGAGAAGAGTCAAAACTCTATGTCAGGATGCCTTACCAGAGCGATGAAGGGACTAGAGAGTAAAAAAGAATTCCTAAACTCTCTGATATATAATTCCTAAATGACTCAAAACATTTTTCTAGACACAACTCGGCCGCTAAAAACGATCAAGCAATGGTGCTCCTAAGGTCGGGGAAGGCTCTGATACCAACTTGTAACGCCCTCGATGCGGCTATATCTCCCACGTGTCGAAGCACGACTTAGAGGCATAACCGCATTGAAAGCAATGTCGCAAGTGAGGTAATCTTCACACAACCCATGTAATACATAAGGGAAAGAGATACATAGTTGGCTTACAATCGCCACTTCACACAATACATGAATAAAGCATTACATCATCCAAATACAATCAAGGTTCGACTACGGAACCAAAATAAAAGAAGAACCCCAAGTGCGACAAAGGTCCCCAATCGACCCCAACTGGGCTCCACTACTGATCAACTAGAACGGAACAACACAAAGGACAAGATCTTCATCGAGCTCCTCCTGAGCTTGGTTGCGTCATCTGCACGGACTCATCGGCACCTACAAGCTGGTTTGGAAGTATCTGTGAGTCACGGGGACTCAGCAATCTCGCACCCTCGCGATCAGGACTATTTAAGCTTATAGGTAAGGTAAACGTATGAGGTGGAGCTGCAGCAAGCGACTAGCATATATGGTGACTAACATATTCGCAAAAAAGAGCGAGAAGAGAAGGCAAAAGCACGGTCGATAAAAGTATGATCAAGAAGTGATCCTAGAACAACCTACGTCAAGCATAACTCCAACACCGTGTTCACTTCCCGGACTCCGCCGGAAAGAGACCATCACGGTTACACACGCGGTTGATGTATTTTAATTAAGGTCAACTTCAGGTTTTCTACAACCAGACGTTAACAAATTCCCATCTGCCCATAACCGCGGGCACGGCTTTCGGAAGTTCAAATCCCTGCAGGGGTGTCCCAACTTAGCCCATCACAAGCTCTCATGGTCAACGAAGGAATAGACCTCCTCCCGAGACATTCCGATCAGACTCGGTATCCCGGTTCTACAAGACATCCTCGACAATGGTAAAACAAGTCCAGCAAGACCACCCGCTGTGCCGACAAATCCCGATAGGAGCTGCACATATCTCGTTCTCAGGGCACACCGGATAAGCTAAGCGTACAGGAGCCGACGTAACCCAAGTTGCCAAGGGATGGCCCTGCACGGTGCTCTGGGTTGGACCAACACTCAGAGGAGCACTGGCCTGGGGGTTTAAATAAAGATGACCCTTGAGTCTACAGAACCCAAGGGAAAAAAAGGCTAGGTGGCAAATGGTAAAATCAATGTTGGGCCTTGTTGGAGGAGTTTTATTCAAGGCGAACTGTCAAGGGGTTCCCATTATAACCCAACCGCGTAAGGAACGCAAAATCCAGGAACATAACACCGATATGACGGAAACTAGGGCGGCAAGAGTGGAACAAAACACCAGGCATAAGGCCGAGCCTTCCACCCTTTACCAAGTATATAGATGCATTAATTAAATAAGAGATATTGTGATATCCCAACAAGTAAACATGTTCCAAGCAAGGAACAACATCTCCATGTTCCAACAAGGAACAAACTTCAATCTTCACCTGCAACTAACAACGCTATAAGAGGGGCTGAGCAAAGCGGTAACATAGCCAAACAACGGTTTGCTAGGACAAGGTGGGTTAGAGGCTTGGTTCAACAATATGGGAGGCATGATAATCAAGTGGTAGGTATCGCAGCATAGGCATAGCAAAAGAGCGAGCAACTAGCAAGCAAAGATAGAAGTGATTTCGAGGGTATGATCATCTTGCCTGAAATCCTGCAAGGAAGAAGAACGAGTCCATGAAGAAGACAAACGGACGTAGTCGAACGGATCCTCACAACTCCGGAACGGAACCGAAGCTCACGAAAAAGGCAACCCGAAAAGAAGCAAACAACATAGTAAACAACCAACACATCAACATGGCATGATGCACAATCGAGTATGATGCATGTCCGGTTTAATGATTCATGGCATGGCAAAGTGCACAAACAATCCTACAAATTAAGTGGGGCTCAATATGCAACGAGTTGCATATTGACGAAACACCACATCAATTATTTAGTTCTCTCCCGTTTAGGTACTCAACAATATTAAATGTTGGTTAACATGGCAAGAGGTGGAGCATAAGTAAACTAAACATTTAGGCAAGTTTAAATGAGGCCGGAAATAACAAACAACAAATCCAGTAAATCCCCATATGCATTAGTAAATTAACGCAAACAACAATTTAAACCATCTTAATGTTGTTAACATGATGCGGATGACATGATCAAGTTTTATGCAATTTTAATTAAAAGTTGATAAGAGCATAATGAAGCATTTGTCACCGTGGTGGAAAGGAAAGGGGTGCCACGGCAACGATAATGAAAATGGTGCCACGGCAGCGTTTCGGTTCCGGTAACTCGATTGAGATACCGATGCAAAGGAGAAGTGTGACGGCAGCGTCTCATGCAAGATGATGGGGTGATCCCAGTTTCTGGGTTCCCACGGGCGGTCGTCTCGGGGTTATACCTTCGAAGCATGCGTTATTGGAGGGGTTCAAGTTTGATGCGGTGTAGGGGTAGTAGACGTTCTCGGGACGGTCGTAGTGGAAGTAGTAGTACACGGGTCTTAGTGGGAAGTAGCGGTGCTATCGGTCATCGGCGATGGTAGTGGAAGTAGAGGTACACGACATCTTGTCAAAAATCACGGCAGCGGTAGTTGTACACATGATGTAGTCGAACTTGACGAAACCAATGTCCTCGAGGGTAGTCGTGGTACTTGGGGTCTTCGGACTTGACGGTCTCGGTTCTTGCGACGGTAGTGGTACACGGCAACCGTAGTCGAACTTGAAGGGTCGTAGATGTCGTGGCACTTGGCGTCCACGTGGTCTCTGAGAAACTTGAAAGACCGGTTGCTCCGAGTCCTCGGTCCTCATGCTACTTGCCGAAATCCAAGAACAAGAAGGCCTTGGCGAGATCCAGAACAACACAAAAGGCCTCGGTTGATAGCGTTCAAAAAAAGGACACGATGAACTGGTCGCCTCCTACGGTGGCATGTTTCGCAGATGCGGTGCTCGCAGGAGTGGTAGATGCATGGGGCAAGGGCAGGAGGAGGTTGCTGGCTGGTGCGGGCTCACCGGAGCATCCGGTGCTCGCGGTGGCAAGGCAAAGCAGGGCTGAGCAGCACGGGCGCGGAGGCAGGGGTCGCGGGAGTCAAGCCGGAGAGGCCGTGGTGCGACCCGCACGAGCGATCGAGCGAGGAGGGCAGATGCTGGAGATGGTGCTCACACGGACGCCCCCGGAGGTCAACGTGGGCGCGTCCTGCTCGACAGAGACGAGCATGCCCACTGCACATGGAGGCGCTAGCCATGGTCGACAGCGTGGGGACTTGAGAGCGAGGGCGGAAGCCGGAGGGACTTAGCGCGGACGACAGCAAGGCGAGGCGGAGAAAGGCGGGGCGCGGCCTGGGCTTGGTCGCATGGATGACGACGGGGTCGGGGCGGTCCGGCGATGGAGGCGGGGTAGAGAACGGGTGGAGCAGAGGAGCTTCGGTGAGCTACGACAGAAGATGGCAGGGTCCAGCGGGAGCTCCTGCAGGGGAAAGCTGGCGGCGCGAGCAGGGCAGGCATGCGGCCGAGCGACGGCTCCGGTGGCCGATGCAGTTGAGGGAGGAGCGTGGGCATGGGGATCGGGAAGAGGAGTGACGGCGCTGTCGTGCGTGTGTGGCGGCGGGCACGGGAATGAGAGGGAGCAAGGGGAAGGAAAACAGGGAGGCTAGGGTTTGGTAGACAGGGCCAGATGGGCCTTCGGTGCAGATGGGCCTTAGAGGCCGGCGGCTGGGCCTTAGGCCACTTAGGTGGGGAGAGGGAAAAGGTCAGGAGGCCTGCTGGCTGTTGGGCTCCCTCCCTCTCTCTTACTCTTTTCAAAACAGAAAAAAAAGAAAGAAAAAAAGAGGAAAAGAAAGGTTAGAGAAAGAGTTTGGGCACGGGGATAATTTTCACGGACTCGTAAAAATATGCACGGTCCACAAAAAAATAGGAGAGGCATGATTGCAAGGATTTAATTCAAAGTTATTTGAATTTAATTCAAATGGTTTGAACAAGGGCTAGGAATTAGAGGTGTCCAAAAATGTTCGGATTTTTGGTGGAGCTCCGGAAAATGACGAAAGAATATAAGCAAAATTTGGGGACCAAACTTGAAGCGAGAAAAGGCATGTGACTATTTGCAAGTGTGTTAAGGTGAATTCCAAATAATTGGAATATTTACTACAGCTCTCTAAATATCGAGAGGATATGTTATAAAGAGAACTCACCATGTGAATTCCCTCAATTTAAATGAACCGAAGATCCATACGATTTATTTAGTCGACTTGAGATGCAAAGATTAATGACATGATGGCATGATGACATGATGCAATGCACATGATGCAAAGATGAATGCAAATAACCAAACAAGTCACACGACGGAACCCGGAAATCCTGGAAGGCATCTGAAGCTCCGGTCTTGGGGTGTCATACCTATCAAAGGACATTCTCCACATGCCAAGCTGGAAGGTGCAATGAAGACTTTGGTCTTCTATATTCTTCATGGCAAATGCTTCAATGCACAGGACTTCTTCATCCGCCAACTTGCTTTATCAGGCTCTGATCTTTTTGGCTTGAAGTTCTACGCTCCATGGATAATGCGGCTGATCAAAATCCACTCCGCTATCTCATATCAGCCATCTGCTCGCAATCATCGGATCTTTCTGCCTGATGTGGATATGTCCGTTGAAGCAATTTATCCTGAGCCTGCCAAGGAACCTCTAAGTCTTCAGAATGCGGAGCATCAAAGTTTTTCTCAGAACATTGAAGGAGTTGAAGCTGTCACTCGTGTGTATCCTTTCGCCGGAACTACACATGCACCACATCCTGCTCTTACTGAAGCCACCGTTAGCACAATTGCCCAACGACCCAAGAAGCGCACTCGTGTTCTCAACGACCGAGAGCTTCTAGTGGCTCTTCATCAGAAACAGGATAAGCATCATGACTGGCTGAAGCGCCAAATGCAAAGCCTCTTGGTGGATGTTAACCGCATTCGCAATCTTGCCACCAAGAATGCCTTTGTTGCACATGAAACCTCTCGACGCACATGGAAAGGACTAACGCTTATGTGCTCTAAAGATGATCTTCAAGAGGATGGTTTCTCTGAACGCTTCAAGTTTGACTCCACACCTCCTCGAAGGGCAGTGCTGCGACGAACTCCATCTCTTGAAGACTCCGAGTTCTCTTCCTTTGCTGCAACTGTGAATGCCAGAGTGATCGAGGATGACGACGATGCTACTTCACCGCCACCTTCTTCAACACGCTTCGACACTGCTCCAAGTTCTTCTGCATCGCCGAACACCACCGACGACCCTGCGGCTTCACCTACTATTCATGGGAACGAGTAGATGCTTTATGTCTTCAAACCTTTTTGGTCCTTACTGACAAAAGGGGGAGAAGCATAAGAGTTTGATAGTCTTCAAGCGGGTCCATATGGGCGGTTGCTTTATATTTTGCTTCGTGTTTACAACTCTCGTTTTGATACATTTGGTTCTTTGAGTTGTAACACTTAAACTCGATGGTCGTCTGCTACTTATTTGCCACTTTGTGATGCGATGATAAATTCCACATGTGCGATGATAAATTCCGCACTTAGATCATTTTGTAGACGTCCATTTTCCATTATGCATGTCATTATCTTCACATACCTTCACATGCATAGTGGATTGTCATCATAAGTTGAAGAGGATCTCCACAAGCACAACCTGCCATGTGCATTTGCATTCCAAAAGCAAATTACTTATATGCACATCTTCAGGGGGAGCCCTCACAGCTTATGATGACAATTCTCTATCCTCTTACAATTTCACATATTATATTCCCCGTTGAAAACTTCAACTAGTTTGTCATCAATCACCAAAAAGGGGGAGATTGTAAGTGCATCTAGTGCCACCCCTAGTTGGTTTTGGAGTATTGACGACAAACTTAGTTGAGGGACTAATGTGTTTGTGAGAATTACAGGATAACACAGGTAGAAGTCCCTCATTGATTCGATTTTCCTACCAGAGATGACCCCTAAAAATGTATGAAGACATTGATGTCAAAGGTGGTTTATGAAGATATTCTCATTGAAGACTATGACAAGAGAAGACATCGCATGAAGCCTATGGAGCTCGAAGACTTAGATCTTCCGTAGTCCTGTTTCTTCTTTGTTGAGTCATAGGAACCACCGTACTGTTAAGTGGGGTCCAAGTGAACCAGTCAGAATGACTGAAGTGATGCTTAACCAAAACCTATGTCTTTGAGTGAAGACTATGAGAGCGAATCTTGTCCAGAGTCGGACAAGTCAGCTTTGCTTGTAGCCCAAGTAAAGTTGTCGTGTGAGTTTGAAATCTGACTGTTGGAACACGTGTCAGTTCCTTAGTGACCCAGGGTCATTTCGGATAAATTAGGTCGGGTTGCCTAGTGGCTATAAATAGCCCACCCCCTACAACCATAAACGGTTGGCTGCTCAGAGTTAGTGTACGGCTTTTTTCGTTTGAGAGCAACCCACCTCGAAGCCTTTGAGAGAGAATTCCTTGCGAGGATAAAGCCCTAACCACCCAGAGCCAAAGAGAGTTAGACATCACTTAAGTCTTCTTGTCTGTGTGATCTGAAGACTTATTACACTTGAGGACTGTGAATCCTCCAGCCGGTTAGGCGTCGCGTTCTGAGCATCCAAGAGACATTGTGGATCGCCGGTGAACGAAGTCTGTGAAGGTTTGGGAGTCTACCTTGAAGACTTACCAGAGTGATTGGGCGAGGTCTGTGTGACCTTAGCTCAAGGGGAATACGGTGAGGACTGGGTGTCCTGAGCTGCGTGCTCAGGACTGGGTGTCCGGGACTGTGTGTCCTCAGGTTTAAATACCTAGCCGCCCTAACCAGACGTACAGTTGTCACAGCAACTGGAACTGGTCCAACAAATCATTGTCTTCAACGAGTCACTGGTTTCATCCTTCCCTTCCCTTTACTTACTGTAGGTCCTTGTGAAGTCAGTGTATGATTGCACTATCTTTTGTCTTCACTGAGTGACTGCGTGTTCTGTTTGGCTTCATAATATCTTTCTACTTGATCCGCACTACATTGCTGCTATTAGTCATTGTGCTTTCACTTCGTTGAATACTTGACTATGGTTTGCCTAGTGTAGTCTACCTTCCGCTGCATGGTAATAGGTTTATTTCTATCGTTTGTCTTCGAAACTTCCACGTTTTGAAGACTTTCATAAAAATCGCCTATTCACCCCCCCTCTAGTCGATATAACGCACTTTCAGGATACCACGAAAACCATTTCCGCCTTGATTCTTAGGTACACACATTTTCCACCAAGCCATCCAATGTATCCTCCTCTGGTTGTCTTTGTCTCTCCATCAGAAATGTGACATCACGTCAATAATTCCTTTGCAATTTTTTTAGGAATTTTAAAGGCCGACATTGCATATGTGGATATGGCTTGAACAACTGCTTTTAAAGAATATCCTTTCCTCCCGCTAAAAGAAGTTTTTCCTTCCAACTAGATTTTCTTAACAATATGATCAATTAAGTATTGGAAGCAGTCGGTTTTATCTAGTCCCACATTGGCTGGTTGTCCTAAATATCTGTCATTTAGGGCCTTTATCATGATATTCAAAGTTGTACACATTCGTTCTCTAATCTTCACACTCGTATTTGGACTAACAAAGATACTGGATTTATCAACACTGATCATCTGCCCCGAGGCCACGCAATATGAATCTAGAATTGATTTCAGCGCTTCCACACTTTGCAAATTTGCTTTCATGAGGATTAAAGAGTCATCTACAAAGAGAAAGTTTATAACAGGAGGTGCGTCTCTACCCACCTTCACTCCTGAAATATTTTCATTTTTCCCGCATGTGTTAGCAGAAAAGTCGGACCATCCGTGCATGACAAGAAAAGGTAAGGAGACAACGGGTCTCCCTGCCTCATACCCCTGGTAGGTTTAAAACTCTCACTTTCCTCCGTATTAAAACAAATTCGATATTCAACAGTGGAGACACATTGCATAATAAAATTAACCCAATTCTCATGGAATCCAAGCTTGAGCATAATCTCATTGAGAAAAGGCCACTCAACCCAATCATAAGCTTTGTGCATATCCAGTTTATTGAACACAAACCTCATTTGCCTTCTCTCTCTTTTTCTTAACAGTGTGGAAGCATTCATATGCCATCAAGACATTATCTGTAATTAGTGGCACGAAAACACTTTGAGTCGGACTAATAATATAAGGTAAGAACACCTTTAGGCGAGAAGTTACCATTTTTGCTATTATTTTGTGCACCACATTGCAGGAAAAGAATTCTATGAGACCAGGTCTCACGCGAGACCCGGGGGTGGGGTAGATGCTTTGTGATTTGTGAATGATACGTGTCATCCATCAGGGCGGGTCTCACCTGTTAACCATGAGACCTAGTCTCATATAATTTTTTTCCCACATTGCATAAACTAATCAACCTAAATTGGGTTAGCTTCTCTGGAGAATTGATTTTTGGGATCATCGCAATCACAATGTCATTCTAGCCAAATGGAATAGTACATGTATTCTCCACTTGCAAAATCTCCTCGATTAGATCGTCTCCTAACACCGGCCAAAACCTTTTATAGAAAATAGTGTGCAGCCCATCCGGCCCCGGGGGCTTTAAGGTCCCCAACATCAAACAAGGCTTTGCATACGTCATCAGCCGTATACGGGCACGAGGAGGAGCGTTGTTCATCTTAGTATATACTCTTCTTCAAACTAGGGATAAAACATCCTGATTAGGTTGCTCAATTTGTGTAGACATACTGTAGAGACCGTTACGACGTCTCTAAGGGCATGTACAGTGGTTCTATCCTATGAATGCCATGTAGGATAAATGATGAGATGGAGGGGGGGGAGAAATTATAAGAAAAGACTTATTTTCTCTTATTTAAGAGAAAACAAGAGATGATCTCTTAACACAATATGTCTCACTATGTTTTTAGGAATAGCTAGTTATCGAAGATAAGACTAAAAGATAACTCATTATAAACATATTTTTTGTCATCTTTAAATTACATGCAAGACTACCTTATCAACCGTTGTGCATTGCCCTTATCAATCGTTGTATATTGCCCTAACCAGTACTACGAAAACAAACCCAAGCAGGATTATACTACATCAAGCGCATTAAGCGCGTGACCTTGCACTTATATAGATCAGATTGATTGACGCTGAACGGCAGGGACGTGATTGCTTCCGTAAAGCATTCTCGGTTGCTGTACTCCGTGATGGTCCCTGGCATGGCAGCCGCATGGCAATGCCAATTGGCCCTTGATGTTGCTGCCACACGCGACGATCAAACGGGCCACCCTCCACAAGATACGTACGCGACGTACCGCCAAATTTAGGCTTTTTTGGTTTATAAGATAGGAATTTTATAAAAATAAGAAAATCATAAGAAGTCAGATGACATGCATCTCAATTTCTATAGAGAAAGAGATGTCATTTGATGCATAGGATAAGAATTTTTCCATTAAATCTTAGCTAATGTTTTTTTTTCTTCAAAATGTGAAGGATTGATTCTTATCCTACATAGAAATAGGAATCCATTCCTACAAACCAAAGGGCTTCAAAAAAAAATTCCTTTGTAAATCCTATTCTATAAAAATTCTATGAAATTCCTGTAAATCAAATGAGGCCTTAGCCGGATTATGCGACTTGGACTACTCCAACACTGTGCTCGACTCCTGAACAACCCGTGGCATGGTTTGATCCGCTCAACACGCGATCCATATACATAAATAATGTGTCCCACACCGCCACACGGTGACAACATTGTTGCGTGGAGCATCAGCTAGCCAGCACGGTGCAAGTTCGGAGGTCGCATGTGGCATTAACGCCGGAGCATTCTTCCGGCAACAAAATATTACTATCGTCAACAGTGCCGAATGTTTGCATCCAACAGTGTCGAAAATGCGTGTCCGATCCCAGGCCAGTTTGCTTTCACCGTCGTGGCTATTGATTCCACGGAAGGTGAGACATGCACATATGAAATTAAACGTCCGGGTCCTATCGAATATCAGGAAGTCAATATTGACAGCACGACTAGCTAAAATAGACTGATGGCATCGGAAAGACAGCGATCTCCACTGCCACTACTGCAGAAACCGTTGTGACAGACTTGTCATCACAGTCGGGTGGATCACAGTATGTGTACGTGTTAAACATCGGCAAAGACGACTTTACAGAAAATGTATGCATCATAACGGTTAGAAACGCCTGTCATGCGTAAGTTGTGACATTAGGGTAGGCGAACCCCTTAAACCACCCGCATCCATCAGGACCGGGCTGTCTGGACCGCGGGAGCCATTTAACGCGGGTTTGTATTGATCCGCAGGATGGTCCGGATGTGATTTCTCTTGCAAAATGAAGACAAAAGTGGAGGAGCTTTACAGGAGTCCCAACACGTGAAATATAGGAATCTGACATCCCGGGCCCACCCAAAACTCTTCCCGGACCCCACGACTCCATCTTCCTCATATTCTCTCCTTCCTTCTTTCTCTATTGCCGTCACCGCCCTCCACCATCCCGGGCACCACGCCACACCTCTGTCGAAAATCTCTGTCTCCGTCACCTCCGGCGCTCCTGCAAGGCTTCCCGCCGCTTCTCCCCCGTATCCATTCAACCCCCTGCTCTCCGACCGCCCTGCCGGGTACCATCCTCTACCGTGCCCGGCAAATGTTCAATGAATCGCCGGAGCTGAAAGCAGTTGTCCCTTCTTCTTTTTAGCAATGGATTCAGATTTGAAGTACATATAGGAGCATTATGTTGAGTCGTCCGACGGCTCGTCGGACGAGGAGGAGTACACCGATGAGACGGCGATGATGTAGGTGGTCCTTGAAGACGCGGAGCGTGCAGATGAGCATATTCTCAATTTCAAGGGCTCGATCAAGGGTCATCGAGTGCTCAACCGCAACAGGGCGCGCAGGCATTTGACACTGATGGCTGACTACTTTGCCCCCAATGCACTATTCATTGACCATTTTCGCAGGCGTTTTCGGATGTGCAAGACTGTCTTCGATTGTTTGTACCATGGCGTCCAGTCCTACGATGACTACTTCATCCTAAAGAAGGACGTCGTGGAACGATTGGCTTCTCTGGTTACCAGAAGTGCACGGCCGCACTCCGGATGCTTGCATATGGCACGGCCACTGATTCATAGGACGAGTACCTACGGATGTCTGAGAGCACATGCGGAGATGCCATGGTCAGGTTTGCAGCTGTCGTGGTCGAGGTGTTCGAACCTCAGTACCTGAGAGAACCAACTGTGGCAGACACCGAGAGGCTCCTGTCAATCTCAGAAGCAAGAGAGTGGTCGGGCTTGCTTGGATCTCTTGACTGCATGCATTGGAAATGAAAGAACTGCCCGAAGGCTTTACAAGGGCAATATCGGGGTCATGTTAAGAAGCCCACCATCATTCTTGAAGTAGTTGCATCACATAATCTTTGGATTTGACACGCTTTCTTTGGCATGCCCGGGTCTCACAATGACATCAATGTGCTGCGAGGATCGCCGCTGTTTGCGAGACTGACTGGAGGAAAAGCTCCTCCTTGCCACTATACTGTCAATGGACATGAGTACAACATGGGCTACTATCTGGTTGACGGTATCTATCCTCCATGGGCTACCTTTGTCAGTACCATCTCAAACCCAGTTGGCCAGAAAAAGATTCACTTTGCCCAAAGACAAGAAGCAGCTAGAAAGGATGTCGAGATGGCATTTGGAATTCTGCAGGCCCGTTTTGCAATTATTCGTGGACCTGCTAAACAATGGGATCTGGAAACCTTGTGGGAGGTGATGACATATTGTGTGATCATGCACAATATGATCGTCGAGGATGAGGGTGATGATGCTACTGCAGCTATGGAATTAGAGAACATGGGTGATCATATCCAACTTCCGGACCAGAATCTGGCTACATTTGAGGAGTTTATTCAAATGCATCAACAAATTCGGCATCGACCAACTCACGAGTATCTAAAGTAAGATCTGATTGAGTATCAGTGGGCGGTGGAAAGGGACAACAATGTTGGGATGTAATATTTGAACCTTTTTAAATTTAAACTAGTGCTACATGTGGCTATTTGAACGTCTGTACCATTTACATGCGGCTACTTGATTGTGCGGACTAGAAAAAAACCGAAAGGCCTGATGTATGCGGGTACAGTTGAATGGCGTCCTCCCGCATCCGTGTCCGCGGACTGGCCCCCCTACCCGTGGTTGAATGCGGGAGAAAATTTGCGGGTTGCCATTGCAGATGCCTTTATATCCTCTTAAAAATTGTGTTCGTTGCATACATAACTTCCCGACATATAGTCACTCTACACGGCATGCTTTGTCCAGATAAAAACCAATTCTTTCAGTGTACTAGATAAGAGCATCTTCAATAGATAATGCAAATTTAAAAATGTAAAATAGAAGATGTAAAAATTTACATCTCTAAAATATGCATTTTACATCTTGGAAAAAAAACAACTCCAACAGATGATGCATATTGGAGATGTAAAAGTACAACTCCAATAGATGATGCAAATGAAGATGTATAAAACTGCCGATAGCTGCGCGGCTGCTGTACTGTCGCATTTGGACATTCAAACAGCATCAAAAGTGCATCATATCAATCAAAGTTTGAAATCCTACAACCAAAAATGCATTGTCTCAAACAAAGCTCTTGGTCCAACAAATTAAAATCCACATAAAACATCAACCATATCACTCAATTTTCATCCTCTCCCTTGTCACTAGCGACATTGTTGACGGTGGTATGATGATCAACATCAATGGCTTTGTCGACGTTTTCATGAGTTGAAGTCTCGTTGTCGCAAACTCCACCAAAAGCACCTTCATTGACACCTCACATGCCCATGTTGCCGCCAAAGCCACATCACATGCCACTCATGTTGCCTCTAAATCCAACTCCCATCTGCTCATGTTGACACCGAAGCCACATATCATCGAACATGTTGGATGCAATTGTCACCGACGTGGCCACATCTTCCTTCATGGCTGGCAGTGGCGGCGGCAGAGGTGGAGGAGCGGCTCCTTGGCCGGTGGAGGACGGCAAGGCCGCCGACGGCTACAAATCGGCCGACACAGCCGCGTTCGGCCTCAAATTCTTCGATGCCCGGCTTTGGTTCGATGCCGGGTTGCGCCCCGGCGCCGCCGGCCGCTTCACGCCTCCACCGCAGGGCTTGGCGGCCCTTTGTTTCTTCGTTGGCGGCTCAGCCGCGACGACGATCGGTCGGGGTTGGGCACAAGCGAGGCGCCGGCATGGAGGCGGAGGCCGGATTGGGGAAAGTGGTCGTGGAGACGGCAACTGCGGTGATGTGGGTCAGACCACCGGTGGTGGAGGACGCGACGGGGTCATCGACGTTAGCCATGGCGGCGGCAGGCGGCAGGCGAGACACGGATGGGCGGGAGGCGGTCAGGTGGAAAGGAAATGAAAGCAGTTGGGCAGTTGGTGCGCGATCGCCAATTTTATATCTCAGGTAGATGGAGATGCAAATTTGCATCTCGAGGTGTTGCATTTTACAACTCCGGGAGGCGAAAATGTAATTTCTTTTCATCTATACCATCTGTTCAAGAGGGGGTTTTGGGCCTTGAAAATGCAAGAGTTGGTTATTTTTTTATCTATATCATCTATTGAAGAATCTCTAATAAGTACGAAATCACTAATTAAGGAGCACTCCTTGCAAAAGTCACTCCCATCAATGCGTCACTCGTGGCAACCCGTGAGTTTTCCTTTTTTTCGTAAATCCGTTTATTTAAAAAGTTTTTATCTCTTAAACCGAGCGTCCAAATCTCGAACTTTTCACTGTTGGATTCCTCACGTAGAGATCTTCAAAACTAAATCCCATGTTGATAGGTTTTGATGATTTTATCAAAAAAAAACGGACGAAAAAAACCGAACCAGGAGCACATTTTTTTTTTCCTTTCCGAAAAAGGCACGACTGCGCCTCTCGTGAAATCAAATCTGTGCCTCCACGAGAAGTAACATGTGCCTCCACGAGAAGTAACATGTGCCTCTCGCGTAAGAAAAAAACGCATTTTTTCCGTTTCCGAGAGGCACGGTCGGACCTCTCACGGAAGCAAATTCGTGCCTACCGCAGAAGCAAATCCGTGCCTCTCGTGGAAGCAACCCGTGCCTCTCACGAAACAAACGAAAGAAAACATGTTTTGTTTTTCCTTTCTGAGATGCACGGCCGTGCCTCTCACTGAAGCAAATCCGCGCTTCTCGGGGAAGCAAACTCGTGTCTCTTACGGAAGGACAAAAAGTAAAATGATATTTTTTTCGTTTTCGAGAGGCATGGTCGTGCCTCTCGCAGGAGCAAATCCCTGCCTCTCGCGAAAGCAAAAAAAATACGTGTTTTTTCGCGCATTTTTCCTTTTGTTCAAAAGCTAAGAAAGGCCGATGAAAACCCAAAAAGCTGGAAAAACAAAAAAGAACCATCTAAAAAGCCGAAAACGCGTGTAAGATTTTAAAAAAATCCAGAGGGGACACCCAAAGCGCGACACATGACGGCGGCTAAGAGCGCGCCAAGTGACACGCTCTCGGCCCACCTCAAGTGACCCCTGGGGGGCTCCCGAAGGAGCGCTCCTTAGTTAGTTCCTCCCTGTCACAAAAGAACGTGTGTAGCCCAATCTCAACTCTCAACAGCTGTTCTCACATATAGCAAGTTTGAAATGTCAACATATCATTATTATTTTTTGTAAAGAACAATACATGGCAACAGATATTTGTATTGAAACTTGATGTAGTTATATTTGGTTAACGAACAATTACAAAAACTACCTTTGTTTTAATTTCTCTTCACAAAATATGCATAGTGCTCAATTTCCAAGTTATCAACTTCAAGGTATTTTTTTCCCAAACACGCAGCCAAATGTCTATCATTTTGACATTTGGCATTAGAAGAGAAAGTCCGAGACAATACAAGATCCAAACAACATAACCAGCCAGGAAAACTCAAAACAAGAAAGCAAAATATGTGCTATCCGAGGAAAAATAGAAATAAGCCAACAAAGAACAAATGTGAAGAGAAGCAAACTGTCCAGAACGAAGTTCAGGGACGTCAGGTGTCACTCCTTCGAACATACTCCCTCTGTCCCATAATGTCAGACGTTTTTTGACACTATATTAAAAAAACATCCTATATTATGGTAGGGATCTCCACTAGTACAGCACGACTTGCTAAAATAACTGATGACATTGGATAGATAGGGATCTCCACTAGTACTAGTACTTGTTATCACAGGCGGGTGGATCGCAGTATGTGTACGTGTTAAGCATCAGCAACAACGATTTTTACAGAAAAATGTATGTGTCATAACGGTTAGAAACTCTGTCATGTGTAACTCGTGACATTATCCGTCCAAGCTGTGTGCACTGCATACATAATTAACTTCCCCGACAGATAGAAGTTTCACAAAAGCGCTGCATACATAATCTCAACTCATTCATCGGATGTTCTCACATAGAGCAAGTTTGGAATGGCAGTGTCATTTTTCAAAGTAAAGAACAATACATAGCAACAAATATTTGTATTGCGGGAATTTGTATTGGAGTTTGATGTGGTTATATTTGGACGAGGAACAATTATGAGCAATGTTTTAATTTCTCTTTACAAAGTATGCATAGTGCTCAGTTTCCAAACTGTCAACTTCAAGGTGTTTTTTTTTCCTGAACATGCAGCCAAATGCCTATCATTTTTGCATTTGAAGAAAAACGTCAAGATGAGGCAAGATCCAAACAACAACAACCCGAAATATCAAAACAAGAAAGCAAAATGTTGGCTATCCAAGAAAAAAACAGAAAAAGAAAAGGCTGACAAAGAACAAATGTGAAGAGAAGCAAGCTGTGCAGGCTGAAGGTTCTGCCCGCGGCCTGAAACCAGGATCTGAATTCCTATGTTCGCTGTGGACAGAGTGCCTGAAGGCTGCAGAACTATAGGACTCGATGCCATACCTGCCTCGAGAAAATGCAGCCGGTGAGCAGACGTGAGATGGTCTCATCCTCATGGTCACACAGCAGGCATGCCTCTGGATCCTGCAGGAAATTTTGCATCCTCCATTCCAAGCAGTCGACCTTTTTTAATGCTTGAT
Organism: Triticum aestivum; assembly: GCF_018294505.1. Lineage (NCBI taxonomy): Eukaryota > Viridiplantae > Streptophyta > Magnoliopsida > Poales > Poaceae > Triticum > Triticum aestivum. The sequence continues at coordinate 117,858,451 of NC_057809.1, read as the reverse complement.
TTGTTTCCTTGGGCCAAAAAAGAAATCCACACAGGTTGAAATTTTGATCAGTTGCTCCGCACCTGCTGTTAGGGTGCATAACTCATTTGGCTGCACTACTGCAGAACATGGGGAGGCTGTGCAAAAGAAACGACAATCAACTCCGAAACATAATCAATTCAGACAAATAATCTTGTTTTCAAGTCAAGATTTTGTTAAGTACAACATCATTATAAATTAAGTCGACACAGGATTTCCTCTTTATCGGCCTATAGCCATTGGCCATAGTACAAAAGATATTTCTCTTTTCCCTATAACCTTTTGGGCGACTTCGGTGCAAAGCTTGCCACAGAGAAGTATCATTGTGCTGACGATCTGGGCTGAATGCCGCAGAATGCAACAGCTGCATTCATCACTACAGAATGGTTGATTTAAGGGGCAGTTGAAGCAACTTTTGGGTAATCATTATCGGGCTGCGCTTCCCATTCTGTCCAAGATCCGTCGTAAACTGGAACGTCATGCTTACCGATTCTATAGAGGCCCTGTAAAGAGATATTGTTAGAGACTGCTGGGCAGGGTCAGTGTCTCAAAAGATATATCCAAGAAGAGCATGCAAGATTTCCAGACCAGGGCAAGTATGCAGGCAGTTACACCAGATCCACATGTGACGACAATCGGGTGATCGAGCAAAATGCCTGAAGAAACATCAGACAAGATGCTATTATTGCTATTGCTTGGTGAACTTGATGTACACATATGGCATCCCTAAGAAGATTCTGCTCCTTAGGTCAGAGAATCAAATGTTGTTCTGCTTTCAGTATTGTATAGATTGCGAAAGTTTTTTTTTCTTGCATAGTAAAGGGCTAAAGGCCATGGGTAAACCACGAGTTTTGGACTAGAACTGTTAATCAAACAGAATGCAGACCTTCTTGCTCAAACTTTTTTGATAGCTCATCTGCAGGGAGGAGCGTTTGTGCACCATCAAACATCTGGGAGAAGATCAAACAGTGTCAATTTCTTTGGTATTTGTGATTATCCAAATATTATGTGACATATGGCATAGTTGCACTATACCCACCTCAGGGAATGGAACACATTTAGTTCCAGGTATATGCCCACTTCTTACTCCTTCCCTTGGTTCTGGCATTACACCATCAAATCTGCGAATGAAAATTGAAGTCATTTCATGACAACAATAAGAAACTAGGGATAACTTTTGGGGGAGATTGACAAGAAATCAAGAATAATAAATGTCATCATGTTTAGTCACATTAAGTTATGAAGATAAAGAGACATAAGAAAATAAACCTTTAATACAACAGCGAGATGAAACATAATATCTGTGTGAACCACAAATACCATCGTCATCAACTTTTTCATATTATAAAGGAAATCTTTTAACTTCGTTATTGCAAGAAAGTTCTATGCAACATTAATTATGATCAGAGCTTCAATAATTAGCTCTTCCAATCAGAATAATCACATATTGAAAGTTAAGAGATTTTACCTGCCCTTTGATCGGGCAGCTACTTTTTTCTCGAACACGCGTTGTTTTTGTCTTAGATAAAGAAAGCAAGATGGCGCAAAATTTTACAGCTGAGAAAAAGCCTAGGCTAGCAAATAATTAAAAGAAAGATGTTACCTGCCCTTTGCTCGGGCATCAACTACTTGATGAGCCTTAGCAGCTACATTTTGTTTGACCTGTTACACAGACAGAATGGCTCAACATACACGTGGATAATCAAGATACTGGTATGTCCCTGAGTCATATCATCTTCATTTTTTGTTGGTTTTACAGAAGGTAAAATCCTTTCGGAATAGTTAAAAGAAATATCATGAGATACAAACAATCCCCGACTAAGACTGATGTGAACCAATTCATGATCCGATTTATCATATATCTGTATCTATATGTATATGGATGCAAGAAAGTTTTCAGGTAAAACGGAGTGACTTAGGTTTTCAGTTAAGATGGAGAGGTAACCTTTTCTAGTGTCCAGAATAGCTGAGGTCGAAACTCTGTTTGAAATGTGACAGCATTTGCCTGCAAAAATTGAAACCATAATTACTTGATAAGAAAAAGGAATTGACAGTAAGATAGCCATGCCATCTTAAGAGATATCTTACCAATTTACCATTATAAGCTGTTTCAACAGCATTATTTGCCGCTTTGGATTTCAGAACTGCATCATCAGGGCAGCTGCTTGCAATGTTGAATCCAGAAGCTTGCCACTGAGGGAAACCTCCATCTAAGACCCAAACTTTATCGTGTCCAAGAACTCTGAACATCCTTTTAGTTAATGCAGGATGCATAAAACTCATCAGTTTTTGCATATAGAGGTTGAACAGTAAGGCAGAGAATGACGTTAGGCATTTGCCAGGTAATCTTCGAGTCTGTCTGTGTTTATTCATTCATGCAGTTAACCTTTTATTGAATGGAGACAGATTCAATTTACCTTGTGCAACACACCAAAATAGATACACCCATGACATTGTAGCCTTTAAATTTGAGGCATTGTATTCGCCATAAACAAAAACTATGTATCATGTCTTCCTATTGCATGCAAACTTCACTTTTTTTTATCTCATGATCAAAGCTTTAGTGCTTGAAGTAAGTTAATTAGACTCTCGGGTTGATAAAGTAATTAACTCTATCAACTTGCATATATGTGAGGTTATGCAAAAGAGCAAGAATGTACCTTTGCATGTATAGTAAATAAAAACAAGAAAATTAATATATCAACTTGATTTTGAACATCTTTTATATCAACAGCTTAACTCTCTGTGCACTAGCAACTTTTGGTCGATTTTTTCATTTAGTTAAAGTCAACCAAAGCAGCGTTTTGCTTACCACCAAACACGAGGCGCACTGAAGAAGCCCTTTCCATCATAAACAATAACTTTATCATGGTTATTGATACCAAGTGCAGAAACAGCCGCAGCAAAAGCCTCTTCTGATGGCAGCATGTGTGGCAACTGAAATAATTGCATCCAGTAAAAATAAGTCAAATGTCTATATCCATATGCTGATATGCATACAGTGAAAGACAGGAGACAGAAAATCATTGTGTTAGGTCAACTGCCAAATTTGCCATAGCTCCAAGAAACTGCTGGTTCTTATTTACTCTAGTCAAACGATTGCGCAAACGAGAAATGAATTAAAATTTGGAAGCATTTCTCACATCAGTTGTCAAATGTCTATATCCATATGCTGATATGCATACAGTGAAAGACAGGAGACAGAAAATCATTGTGTTAGGTCAACTGCCAAATTTGCCATAGCTCCAAGAAACTGCTGGTTCTTATTTACTCTAGTCAAATGATCGCGCAAACGAGAAATGAATTAAAATTTGGAAGCATTTCTCACATCAGTTGCCCGATTGACGATTCCATCGATGTCGAAGAACAGCGCACCAGGAATATGGGCCACCTGAGCATATGCAAAAATATCTTAGCTGGGAGAAATATTGCCACAAAAGGGGGAGGAACAATGAACATTACAGCTGTTCCAGAAAGAAACCTGGTATTCTTGCCATGGGTCCCTGCTCTCTTGTGGCATGTACCAGGAAGCATCCAATACCTAAAACAGAGTACTCCAATGTTAAAAGCAACACATGTTCACCCTAATCCTTTATTGGGCACAACAAGAGCAACAGAAAAACAGCATGACAGGGAGTGAAATAACACTGGTAATAGATAATTAAGTCACAGTTGCTTCTGATGGTAATCAGACAGAGTGTCCTCCACACAATGGGGATAAGCTGGAATGTAAGAAATCAAGAACAGACTGCTGAACTGTTGAACTGTTAACAAAGAAAGGAGATTGCTATTTCTGCCAGAACGGAAGGAGGGAAACGAGGAGCAGACGAGAGATTATTCCACCTTGATATCGGGCTGCCCTAGGTGCTGCTGCAGCCATTGCGCAGAGACAACCGGATCGTCCTGCGCCATTGGCCGCCGTGCTGCCTGCCGCAAGAGCAGAGAGATTGGAGAGCGGAGCTTGCAGGTCAACGAACGTGGGGCGAAGAAGTAAATTTTCTTTAACGGCAGGGGGCCAAGAAGATTGGGGCTCTCGCCTTGGTTGTCTCGAGGGGTCGTGTTTCCAGGAAGGGTGGAGATGGAGATGCGGCCGCCGCCCGCCGGAGCCGATTTTGGACTCGAAACTACTCTGCTTACGATTATCCTCGTACAGTACCATTTCAGTACGACCCACCAATGGATGGCTCCAGCCTACAGAAGAGGTGTTATCCATGGCCACTATTTTGTGTCGTATTGAAATCGTACAAATACCATCGTATTTGTAGCAGCACAGGCTCGCAGCCGCAGCCAACAAGGTAAACCTCAGCAAGAGATAATTGTTCTGCTATCTTTTTAATTTTATCACGTTGGTCTTTATATGATTTGTATGTTGTTCTTTACGATATGAATGAGACACGTATTACCATGCAAAAAGAAAAGAGAAATACATATATTATTTTAAATTAATAAATGATTATTTTGAGGGAATCCAAATTTGTTTGAGCATAGTACAGACGCAGACGATCATGATTTGACCGGTCGTGATTTTTTGTTTTAGTTTTGGTAAGTTCAATGAACTTTGACAAAAAACTAAAACGAGAATACGATTCAACGCCTCCACTTTAGACAACACGCTCCGATCTCCGAACATACAAGTTTCAGAACTGCGGTTGAAACGGGTGTTCTTACTCAGAGATCAAATGCTCGCTCATGAGCAGCAAAATCAAAAGAATTTTTTTAAAAAAAATCTGCATTTTTCAACAACACACATGGCAAATTGACTACATAAGTACACATTTTTGCTAAAAAAACATTCTTGATGTTTTTGGGAAAAAGAAAACAAAATCAATGCTTAGAAAATCAGATGACCGCCAGAATGGATAGCCTTGGCAGCGCCAGAAACCCACCGTCGGCCACAAATTATGTGTGGCAAGGACCTAAATGGCGGCACCAAGGTAAGAACGCCATTGAGAGCTCTCCGTTGCCGGTGGTGGTCCTCGCTCGCTTAGCTGCCACCACGCAATCGCCTTTGGCCCAGTCGACCGGCGAATGGGACCGCCGGCCAGGGCGGCGGACAACACGGATGTGTCCGAGAAGACGAAGGTTCCGGTCGCCCTGACACCTTCCCCTCGGTCTCCTGCGGCGATGCATATCCCTTGGCCTCGTGCAACTGCGTCGCCACCTCGTCCACCTCTTGTGACCAAAGAGAAGCCAGATTCTGACGAGAGAAGGAGCGAGGTCGTGTGCTTGAGGAAATGCCCACAAGTTTCTTTTCCTTTTTTCTTTCTTTTTGTTTTGCAATTGATCAATTGAATGATGCATAATGTGATATTGATTGCTAGGTTTTTTCTTTGCTTTTGCGCGAGCAATTGAGTGGTGATACATATGGTCGCATGGAACAACTGAGCGCAAGACACACACTCAGCCTCGACGACACTGCAATGTCCATGCCATATACCCAAGAGATGACGAGAAATGTCGAGATAGTGGAGGAGGTTGAGGAGGTGGACCGGCCGGACACCCAAACATTGAAAAGGAGGAGTAGGTGGTGCAGCTATAACAATGAGGAAGATAAAGCTTTTGTGTGAAGTTTGGATTAACGTCTCTCTTGATGCCATGGTTAGGGCTAATAAAACGGCTTCGCTAATAAAACAAAGGAGTACTAGAATAGTAATGTGTTCGTTCCCTCCAACCGCACAATCGGGTCTCTCACTCATCGTTGGAGTGTGATCCAAGACCAATGCAACCGGTGGTCCGGATGTGTTGAGCAAGTCAACCTTGCGCTCCCTAGTGGAATCCCCAAGCACGGGTATGAGCCCATCATTCACGCTCATTACAAGAAAATAAATAAGAGAAACAATGGCGAAGCCTTCACTTTTGCATCATTGCTACAAGGAGATTGTTGGAAATGAGAAGTGGGGAAAAAGGAACTATGAAACAACACCAAAGAGGCAAAGACTGAACATCAAAGTTGATGATGATGATCACTTGGTGGAGAACCCATCAACTCCTCAAGTCCGACGATGAAAACAAAAATGCAAAACTAGCCGGGAAGCATGGTGTTCAAGCATACAAGGAAGAGTTGATTGTGATGGTGGGGGTGAAGAGGGCATTGGCAGCCAACCAGAAGGAGGAGAAGATGACTTGTTTCTATAAGATGAGGACGGTGGAGGAGGAGAAGTGAAAGGCAAAGGTGGTGACCGAGGAGAGAAAGGTGTTAACGGAAGGAAAAATATTAACTTGAGGAGCAAAGGCTTGCGTTGGAGGCTGAGGAGCAAAGAGACAAGTGGGTTATCGAGGAACGTGCTATTATGTGCATGGATCCTAGGAAGATGGACGAGAAGGCAAGACAATACTGGGAGTTAACTCATAGGGGCATCTTGGCTAAGTTTGGTGGCGGCGGCGGCGGCAATGGTGGTGTCGACGATGCCGGTGCGAGTGCGTGCAACCCTTTGTGAACTATGATGGTTTTTGGTCCACCATGTGTTTGGTGTTTTTTTTGGTATGAACTTGTTTATTCGGCCTTTTGGCACAAATTACGGTTATATTTAGTCGTTTGATGGATTGGATGAACTTTATTTACGCTCGTAGTTCAACTATGACGTGGTGCATGAATTGTTTATGTTTATTTAATAGATGAAGCATAAGGAGCATCCCACAACTAAAGGTTAGTTCAGCAGTTTGGAACGAAGTTTAGCTTGCTCTCATTTCAACCCCCACAAAAACTGCGCTTGAAGTTATTGCAACTAGGTGATTTCCCTGCGCGTTGCTGTGGGATTTGAAAGATTAATTGTAGATAAATTTTGCATGAACGAAATGACCAAAATCAAAAGCTGTTATTTTCAGCAGTATTCATGTGTGAACAAAGAGTATGCATGTAGATGTGGCACATTGGTGATGTGGAGGGTTGCATGTTGAGAAAATTAGAGTTAGTGGGAATCAACTATTTAGGTATTATAGATAACTTCATAGACTAAGTACTTGTTACAGACACACAAGCAAAGTAGTTGCAAATAACTTAGGATTGTCCTCATAGACCCTTTAAATGCAGACAGTGAGCAAATGTGAGATGGTTTCATGCTCATGGTCACAGAGGGGGCATTTTTAAATGTTTGATTTGATTTCCTTGGGCTACAAAAGAAATTTGCACAGGTTGAAATTTTGACCAGTTGCTCCGCAGTTGTTGTGCATAGCTCATTTGGCTGCACTACAACATAGCATGGGAAGGCAGTGCAAAAGAACGACATCAATATAAACGTAATGTTGTTTTCAAGGCATGATTTCTTCAGTTCAGACGAATGATCTTGTTTTCAAGTCAATATTTCTTCAACAGTAACGTTATAAGTACAACACCAATATGAACTTAATTGACGCTTTCGACATAGGATTTCCTCATTATTGGCCTATAGACATTGGCCATAGTACAATAGTTTTTTTTTTCCTATAACCTTTGTATTGACTTTGATGCACAGCTTGCCAAAGGAAAATATCATCGCGCTGAATGCCGCAGGATGTAACAGCTGCATTCATCACCTCAGAATGACCGATTTAAGAGCCAGCGGAAGTAACTATCGGGTAATCATTATCCGGCAGTGCTTCCCATTCTGTCCAAGATCCGTCGTAAACCGGAACGTCATGCTTCCCAATTCTATAGAGCCCCTGTAAAGAGATATTGTTAGAGACTGCTTGGCAGAGTCAATGCCTCAAAGATATATCCAAGAAGAGCATGCGAGATTTCCAGACCAGGGCAAGTATGCAGGCAGTTACACCAGATGCACATGTGAGGACAATCGGGTCAGCAAGGGAAATGCCTGAAGAAACATCAAACCAGGTGCTATTATTGATGTTGCTTGGTGAACTTGATACACATTTGATATCCCTAAGAAAACTCTGCTTCTTAGGTCAGAGGATCTGCGTAGTTGCATTGTTCATCAATGTTGTTCTGCTTTCAGTAGTGTATACATCGCGGAACATTTTCTTTTCTTGCACAGTAAAGGCCGTGGGTAAAATATGAGTTCCAGACTAGAACTGTTAGATGAAACAGAATGCAGACCTGCTTGCTCGAACTTTTTAGATATCTCATCTGCAGGGAGGAGCGTTTGTGCACCATCAGACATCTGGGAGAATACCAAACAGTGTCAATTTCTTTGGTATTTGTGGTTATGAGTTTATCCAAGTATTATGTGATACTCCTTCGTTCCATTATTCTTGTCGTGGTTTTAGTTCAAATTTGAACTAAAACTACGACAAGAATTATGGAAATGAGGAAGTATATTGCGTAGTTGCACTATACCTCAGGGAACGGAACACATTTAGTTCCAGGTATATGCCCACTTCTTACTCCTTCCCTTGGTTCTGGCATTACACCATCAAATCTGCGAATGAAAATTTGAATTTGTTTCATGACAACAATAAGAAACTAGAGATAACTTTTGGGGGAGCAAGAACAACAAATGTCATCATGTTTAGTCACATTAGGTTTGAAGAAAAAGAGGCATAAGACAAAAACCTTTCATACAACAGTGACATGAACCACACTATCTGTATGAAACACAAATATCAACCTTTTCATATTAAAGGAAATCTTTTAACTTCGTTATTACAAGAAAGTTCTATGCTACATTAACTATGATCAGAGCTTCAATAATCAGATCTTCCAATCGGAATAATCACATATTGAAAGTTAAGAGATTTTACCTGCCCTTTGACCGGGCATCAACTAGTTGGTGAGCCTGAGCAGCTACATTTTTTTTCTCGAAACACGCGCGAAAAAGCGTGTGGTTTTGTCTTAGATGGAGAAAGCCAAGATGGCGCAAAATTCTACAGCTGAAAAAAAGCCTAAGCTAGCAAATAGTTAAAACTTAAAAGAAAGAAAGATGTTACCTGCCCTTTACTCGGGCATCAACTACTTGGTGAGCCTTAGCAGCTACATTGTGTTTGACCTGTTACACAGACAGAACGGCTCAACATACATGTGGGTAATCAAGAATCTGGTGTGTCACTGAGTTACATCATCTTCCTTTAAATTTTACACAAGGTAAAATATTTTCAGGGTAGTTAAAAGAAAGATCATGAGATACGAACAATCCCAACTAACACTGATGTGAGTCGATTCATGATCTTAGATTTTCAGGTATCTACATGGGTGCAAGAAAGTTTTCAGGTAAAACGAAGTGACTTAGGTTTTCAGTTAAGATAGAGAAATGACCTTTTCTAGTGTCCACAATAGCTGATGTCGAAACTCTGTCTGAAATGTGGCAGCATTTGCCTGCAAAAAATGACACCGTGATTACTGGGTAAGAAAAAGGGTTGGCAGTAAAGATAGCAATACCATCTTAAGAGATATCTTACCAATTCACCATTATAAGCTGTTTCAACAGCACTATTAGCAGCTCTGGATTTCAGAACTGCATCATCAAGGCAGCTGCTTCCAATATTGAATCCAGAAGCTTGCCACTGAGGGAAACCTCCATCTAAGACCCAAACTTTATCATGTCCAAGAATTCTGAACATCCTTTTAGTTGACACAGTATGCATAAAATTCATCAAATTTTGCATATAGAGGTAGAAAATATTACTTAAATAAGGCAGAGAATGTCGTCCGGCATGTTTTCCAGGTAATCTTTGAAAGTGTGTGTCTGGATTTATTCGTCCATGCAGTTAATCTTTTGTTGAATATGCAAACTGATTCATTTTCCTTTCCGAACACACCAAAATGGATAAAATCATGAAATTGTAGCATTTAAATTTGAGGCACAATACCCTTTCCCCATAATCTGAAACCATGACACTGTATCTTCCCATTGCATGCAAAATTCATCCTTTTTATCTCATGACCAGAGCTTTAATAGTACTTGAAGTGAGCCATCATTACTCAGTAGTATACCGGGTTGATGAAAGTAATCAACGTGTATAGATATGAGATACTGTAAAAGAGTAAGAAAGTACCTTTACATGCAATAAATAAAAATAAGAAAATATTATATCAACACGAATTTGAACATCTTATATATCGCTCTTTGTGCACTAGCAAGAAAGTTGATTTTGACATTCTGTTGAACTCAACTCAAGTAGCGCGCCGCTTACCACCAAACACGAGGCGCGCTGTAGAACCCCTTCCCATCATAAACAATAACCTTATCATGGTTGCTGATGCCAAGCGCAGAAACTGCTGCTGCAAAAGCCTCTTCTGATGGTAGCATGTGTGGCAACTGAAAACAATTGCATCCAGTAAAAGGAAGTCACATATCTATTTTCATAGGCATACAGTGAAGGACTGAATACAGAAACTCATTGCAGCAGGCCAACTGCCAAAGCTCCAAGAAACCGCTGATTCAAACAATAGCGCAAACCACAAGGGGATTAATATTTGGAGGCATTTCTCACATGAGTCGTCCGATCGGAAATTCCATCGATGTCGAAGTAGAGCGCGCCAGGAATATGGGCCACCTGAGCATATCTGAACATCTTAGCCGGGAGAAACATTGGCACAAAAGGGGTGAAGAGTTTGCAGCGAAGCTGGTCCAGAAAGAAACCTGGTATTCTTGCCATGCGTCCCTGCTCTCGTGTGGCATGTACCAGGAAGCATCCAGTATCTGAACCAAGCAGTCAAATGTAAAAAAAAAGACAGCACAGATTCCTGTGGCCCCTTGATATTTTCTTGGGCACAACAACAATAATAGGAAAACAACATGACAGGGAGTGGAATAACATTGGTAAATATACTCCCTCCGTTCACAAATATAAGATGTTCTAATTTTTTTTAACCGAACGTACAGACACTTAAAGAGAAGGTGGCCCCTTGATACCTGGTGGTGGAATGATGATGTCCAGAAGGCGCTTAAAGAGAAGAAAGATTGCTTCAGACGCCTATACCTGGATAGGAGTGCAGACAACATAGAGAAGTACAAGATGGCGAAGAAGGCCGCAAAGCGAGCTGTTGGTGAAGCAAGGGGTCGGGCATATGAGGACCTCTACCAACGGTTAGGCACGAAGGAAGGTGAAAGGGACATCTATAAGATGGCTAAGATCCGGGAGAGGAAGACGAGGGATATTGGCCAAGTCAAATGCATCAAGGACGGAGCAGGCCAACTCTTGGTGAAGGACGAAGAGATTAAGCATAGATGGCGGGAGTACTTCGACAAGCTGTTCAATGGGGAGAATGAGAGTTCTACCATTGAACTGAATGACTCCTTTGATGAGACCAGCATGCGTTTTGTGCGGCGCATCCAGGAGTCTGAGGTGAAGGAGGCTTTAAAAAGGATGAAAGGAGGCAAGCGATGGGCCCTGATTGTATCCCCATTGAGGTGTGGAAAGGTCTAGGGGACGTAGCGATAGTATGGCTAACCAAGCTTTTCAACCTCATTTTTCGGGCAAACAAGATGCCAGAAGAATGGAGACGGAGTATATTAGTACCAATCTTCAAGAACAAGGGGGATGTTCAGAGTTGTACTAATTACCGTGGAATTAAGCTGATGAGCCATACAATGAAGCTATGGGAGAGAGTCATTGAGCACCGCTTAAGAAGAATGACAAGCGTGACCAAAAATCAGTTTGGTTTCATGCCTGGGAGGTCGACCATGGAAGCCATTTTCTTGGTACGACAACTTATGGAGAGATATAGGGAGCATAAGAAGGACTTGCATATGGTGTTCATTGACTTGGAGAAGGCCTATGATAAGATACCGCGGAATGTCATGTGGTGGGCCTTGGAGAAACACAAAGTCCCAGCAAAGTACATTACCCTCATCAAGGACATGTACAATAATGTTGTGACAAGTGTTCGAACAAGTGATGTCGACACCGATGACTTCCCGATTAAGATAGGACTGCATCAGGGGTCAGCTTTGAGCCCTTATCTTTTTGCATTGGTGATGGATGAGGTCACAAGGGGTATACAAGGAGATATCCCATGGTGTATGCTCTTTGCGGATGATGTGGTGCTAGTTGATGATAGTCGGATGAGGGTAAATAGGAAGTTAGAGTTATGGAGACAAACCTTGGAATCGAAAGGGTTTAGGCTTAGTAGAACTAAAACCGAGTACATGATGTGCGGTTTCAGTACTACTAGCTGTGAGGAGGAGGAGGTTAGCCTTGATGGCCAGGTGGTACCTCGGAAGGACACCTTTCGGTATTTGGGGTCAATGTTGCAGGAGGATGGGGGTATTGATGAAGATGTGAACCATCGAATCAAAGCCGGATGGATGAAGTGGCGCCAAGCTTGCATTCTCTGTGACAAGAGAGTGCCACAAAAGCTAAAAGGCAAGTTCTACAGGACGGCGGTTCGACCCGCAATGTTGTATGGCGCGGAGTGTTGGCCGACTAAAAGGCGACATGTTCAACAGTTAGGTGTGGCGGAGATGCGTATGTTGAGATGGATGTGTGGCCACACGGGGAAGGATCGAGTCCGGAATGATGATATACGAGATAGAGTTGGGGTAGCACCAATTGAGGAGAAGCTTGTCCAACATCGTTTGAGATGGTTTGGGCATATTCAGCGCAGGCCTCCAGAAGCTCCAGTGCATAGCGGACGGCTAAAGCGTGCGGAGAATGTCAAGAGAGGGCGGGGTCGACCGATTTTGACATGGGAGGAGTCCGTTAAGAGAGACCTGAAGGATTGGAGTATCGACAAAGAGCTAGCTATGGACAGGGGTGCGTGGAAGCTTGCTATCCATGTGCCAGAGCCATGAGTTGGTTGCGAGATCTTATGGGTTTCACCTCTAGCCTACCCCAACTTGTTTGGGACTAAAGGCTTTGTTGTTGTTGTACAGACACGTTTTAGTGTGTTTGTTCACTCATTTCGATCCGTATGTAGTCCATACCAAAATATCCAAAACATCTCATATTTGTGAATGGAGGGAGTACTAATTAAGACTCAGTTGCTTCTGATAGCAATCACTAAAGTGTCCTCCACATGATGGGGATAATAAACCAGATAATGAGAAATCAAGAACATGCTTCTGAAACGCTGGCAAAACTGGAGGTAATATATCCTCCGGAATCGAAAGGGAAAGCGTGAGGCAGATGAGCGGTTATTTCACCTTGATGTCGGGCTGCCCTAGGTGCTGCTGCAGCCACTGCGCAGAGACAACCGGGTCGTCCTGCGCCATTGGCCGCCTCTGCTGCAAGAGCTGAGGTGAAGAGACGGAGGGCAAGAGCAGAGACTGGAAAGCGGAGCTTGCGGGTCAACGAACGCAAAGCAGAGGGTTTTATTAAAGCAGGGGGCGAGAAGATTGGGGACTCGGAGTATGTGTTTCCAGGAAGCTGGGGTGGAGGGATATGACCGCCGGAGCCGCCCATTTGGACTCGTGAGGCTCGCAGCCGCAGCCGAGAAGGTGAACCTCAGCGAGAACAAAAGTTATATTATTATTCTAATATAATAAAGCTCTTATCTGATCCGTTCCTTGTCGATCCGATGACCCACGCGGCGAGTTTCCAGATTTTCACCAGATACTTCACCTTGTTAGAGTAGAGTAAGAGCAACTCCAACGGGGCGACCCAAACGGACGCGCGCTTTGTCCGTTTTTTGTCCGTTTGGGTCGGCCAGGCGGATGCCGGCGTCCGCATTTTAAAATGGGTCGGCTTGACCGCTCAATAGGGAGGCCGACCCAAATGTGCCGGGGTGGAAAAAAACAAGTTGCATGAAATAAACATAATTAAACATAATAGTGGCCGGTCAAATGCCGGCCAAAGTCCACCTAGATCTAATAAACATTAAATAAAACATTAAAAAAAGTCTGCGCCCACCTGCTGCCGCCCCGCACGCTGCCCTAGACGTTGTCGGCCTTGCCCTTGCCCTTACCCTCGACGCCGTTGTCGTCGGTGAGGTCGATGAAGACCGGAGCAGGGCCAGCCCACCCGAACGCCGCCTGGTACGCTGCCAGGGCAGCCTCCTCCGGCGTCTGCTGGGGCGGCGGCATTGCAAGCCGCGCGCGCTCCTCCTCCTCCTCCCCGAGCCGGAGCGCCTCCGCGTCGCGTTGGAGCATGGCCTCGTAGCGCATTTGCTCCTCGCCGTCGGCCTGCTCTTGGCGGAGTCAGTGCTCCATCCATCGCTCGAGGTGGGCCGCCTCTTCCTCCGGCGTCGCGGCGAAGTGGACGGCGCGCTCACCCACTCGCCGTACTGGCCCGTCCATGAGTAGGCCTCCTCCGGCCAAGTGGGTGGAGGCAGGAAGCGCTTACTCCCAGTGCCACCGCGCTTGGTGCACCGGGATGTGCAGGCGCCGGCGTCCAGGGAGAAAACGCGCCGGCGATGAAGGGGAAGGGGGAGCACGGGATGACGAGGCGTCGGGGGTGCCCTTCCCTTTGCCATTGCTTTTGCCGAAGAGGCCCATGGCGCGCGCTAGGGTTTGCGGTCGCCGGCGAGGAAGCAAAGGAAGTGGTGGGGGGCCAGATGTGGACGTGAGAAGCGGATAAGGCCGACCCGCCACACGCGTGGTTAAAAAAGGACGCACGCACTGGCTGACGCGTGGGCCCGCTGTCGGTGGTCGTCATAAATAAGACGACCGGTGGCGGTTGGGTGGCCGCGGGGTGGGGACGCGGCGGACGGCGAGGAGACGCGCGGCGCGTCCGCGCCGACGCATTCCAGGCGTAATTTTGAGCCGGAAATGGGTCGGCGCGGACGCCGGGCGGACACGATTTGAGTTTGGGTCGGCGCGTTGGGCCGCCACTTTTGTCCACGCCAACCCAAACGGACGCGGGCGGACGAAATGGGTCGCCCCATTAAAGTTGCTCTAATACCCCTAATGAATTAAATTTTCCGTCTTTAGTCTTTCACAAAACTGAATTCCCTTTTCTTTTTTTGATTTCTGAAGCTCGATACGAAACAGGGGAAGCAGAAAGAGCTTCGCACAAACCAAAGGTTAGTTCAGCAGTTTGGAACATAGTTCAAACTTTTTTCTCAGAAAAAGAAAAGCCATAGTTCAGCTCTTAACTTCATTTCAACCTCCACAAAAACTGCGCTCGATGTTTTTTTCTTACATTAACTCACACACTCGGCACTTGTTACAGAAACACAAGTATATAGAGCACACCGTTTTCAAACTATTTACAAAATAGCTTAGCACTGTATTCAGAGACCCCGCCCTTTTCCTACAATTCTTTCGCTCGGTTCGCTCCTGATTTGTTGGTCCATGCTAATTCAGGTTCAGCCAAGCCCTGTGCTTCAGCCTCCAGGCCAGGGCTCATGTTTTCTTCATGCCCCGCGGGATCCCGTCGATGGCATTCTATTTGAACAGGCAGTCTGTACAGTAGCTCGGAGTTTGTAACAGTTATAGTATGAGACCAGCTTCCCATAAGTTTTTTTTTTTGGAGAAACCAGCTTCTCATAAGTAAGCTGCCATGAGAAGATAACTCTGATTTCTCTGGAGAATAATACCTGTGTTCGTAGAATACACTGGAGCCCATATACTGACAGCGTACTATGCATCTATCTTTCTCCTCACCAATCCTGTGAAGAAATCAAAGCTGCAACACAGGAAACTGTGTCAGATTTTTTTCGATCAAAACGGTAATTGTGGCAGACCATTACGTTCTTGACAGACACACATCATATATACAGTAGTACATTACGGATATAGAGTAATTATAACGAGGAAAACGTAGGTGATGGATAACAAATCGCATTACCTGTTACCATCAGGGTGCAGCTCATAGCTCTTGCCGTCCTCACCAACAGCATATAAGTAGCCGCTTGGTGTTAGCCCCTGAAACAATTTAGTTGGTGGTCAGAGAAGAGAAAATATCTGCTCATCAATCCTGTCCAAGTTCTCTCTTTACCTTAATCGTGACCACACTGTTCACAGACTGGCCTTCATGCGCATCCTGTACGACGACTCTTTGGCCACTACATAACAGTGAATATTCAGTTAGTATGAAAGGATAAATAATGAGACCATATGAAACCATATTGGTAAAAAGATTGAAGTCAAATGGTAGCAGATACATACTGCACTTAAGTAGGAAGTTTGCTAATAGAAGACCAACAAACCAATATCGAGATAATACTCCGTACCTGTGAAGCCATGAGTTGTAGTATTGCTCCTCGAGGGCCTGAAATCCTGCAGTAGAGATAGAGAATATTATAGTGCCAAATTTACCACAAAATGTTAGAAAATTCAGATTAATTCGCAAACATCACTCACTAAGGCAAAGTAAACTTATCTACAAAAGTTCACTACACTCATAGCATGAGCATAATGCTTTTCAACTCAAGAAGAGAAACTATTGACATGAATTTACCTTGATTTGAGAAAATATCAAAAAGAATTTCAAATTTGTTGAAGAATGATGCTAGTACGTCTTCTCGTTTAAGTCTTGGTGAATTAGCCTTTAGTTCTTGGAGTGCAGCATTCAAACATGTAGTAGGCTTTTCATTGTCGACATTTAAACCAATACCTGAAAAGGGTAAAGGATTCCAAGTTTTTATAATGAATGACCTTCCGGTATTAGTATCAGCACCATTTGGAACATACTTACCAGTGCAAATATTGTAGACTTTCGGCTCATATGATGAGGTACAAAGAATGCCACCAACTTTTAACCCCTTCAGATATAGATCATTAGGCCACTTTATCCTTACATCTAGCTCTGGAAGTCCCTGGGTGTTATCACACAAATAGTACAGGATGTCATGACAAGGAAATTAGCCTTATGAAATATCATACTGCAATCAGTGAACATCACATATGCGTAAGAAACACCAAATATAATATTACTTCATAAACCCTCACCTTCGCACAACACAAATCTTTGATGGCTTCGGTCATGGCAAGGCAAACGACATATTGCATAAGGGGAAGCTTGCGGGCATCATTCATCTGTGATGTAAACGAGAACATGAGACAACCTGGAGGTGATTCCCACACATTCTTTGATCTTCCTGCAAAGTCATTGGCAGAAGATCAATATTAACGAGCTCTGCTCAATTAAGCATACAAAAACAATGAATTTCTAGAACCATAGAAGGTGGAATCAACTAGTAAAATAAAAGTTCGGTTGAAGTTGTCAAACTACAATCAGAAGATCTACAAATGGTAGAAATCATCTATTTGTGGAACTACACTTTTCACCAAGACAAAATTTGAAAACCTGTTCATCGCGTACATGCCATGGGTCATTATTTTCTCAACAATTGACTACTTTTTTAACCGCCGTTCATCGGATTCGGATACTCAGATGGACCATTTACAGATCCAAATTCATTCAAAAAATTTGCTATTTCTCAAACTATTTATCCCATACAGCATGCAGCAACTTCAGATCTTCAGTAACATCAACTGAACATACAACAAACAGAACAGCATAATTCATCTCCCCACCAAAGTGACAGACATTGATCACCGAGATTGAAAAATCATCAGAGATACACACTAAAAGGGCCAACAAAAACAGGCACCAATTGGCATACATATTTGACGCACCTCTGCCTTTGAACTGCACGTCTGTGACGCACACGACGCCCACCGGAAGTTTGGCGAAGTTCCTGCAAGCAGAGGGGAAGCAAAGAGTAAGCCCAATTTGAGCTATTCAGGAGGAAATCCATCGTCTCTTTTCTTTTTCTGATGAAGCGAGACTCAAAAGAACAAAATCTTGCACTCACTGCGTCACGAGGTCGTGCGTGGATGCCATCCTCGGCGACCAGAGCATCCACCTCCCGAAGCGCCGCGCCTGGAGCGCGCCCATGTAGACGGCCGCGTCGAAGCCCGCGTCCCCGCTGGCGTCGAGCGCGAGGGAGACGGCGAGCTCGCCCCCGCCCTCCTCCGCCAGAGAGAGCTCGCCGGCGGCGGAGGCGAGGAGCTGCTGGTCCTGGGGGGACTTGCCGGAGAGCACGAGGAACGTGGTGGCGGCTGGGGCTCCGCCGCTGGTGCTATGCGCGGCCGCGGCCGCGCGGGAGCGGGAGGAGAGGTACCGGCGCAGTGCGACAGCCGCGAGCACGGCCGCGGCGGTGGCCGGCGGCGGGAGGCGCGTGGGGAACGGCATGTCGGGCCCTCTGGTGTCGTCGTTCTTTGTTTCCTCCGCCGCCACTTTATTCAGAGAACAGACAGTTGAGGCTGTTGTACCTGCTGCCTACGGGTGACGAACGGGTCGAGTACCAACTATATCAAAATACAATTTTATACTGTACTCCCTCTGTAAACTAATATAAAAACATTTAGATAATTACTTTAGTGATCTAAACATTTTTATACTCCTTTCATAAACTAATATAAAAGAATGTAGAATACTAAAGTAGTGATCTAAACGCTCTTATATTAGTTTACAGAGGGAGTATTAGTTTACGGAGAGAGTATGTAACAAAAACAGTACCATTGTAATTTTTTTCCAAATATAAATCTACCAATAAATTTTTTATGACATATAACTTATATTTTTCAATTAAATCCAATAGTTGAGCACAAAATACGAAGTATTTTTCTTTACTTCCAATCCCGGTTCACGGAAAGTCCAGTCCTATCATTCTCTCCATTTGCAATTGTAGTTTGTTTTCGATGTTATCCATCGAGTAACATTGTCGTTACAAATGGTCTCAAGATTCTACCAAAAGCTAAAGAAGAAAAAAAATCACAATCCAATAGGAAAACGCATGCGCTAATGTGCAACTGCATTCGCGCTAGTCGCTCAATCCTATCGAAGTCACAAACGCAATGAAAGAAAAAAAAAAGCAGCAATGCACAACAGCGGCGGCGACACCTTTTACCAGATCGATTCCCCTCGCCGATGTTTCTCTCCCTAGTCCCCCTCGGCGGCGACGTGTGGGGCAAAGAAATGAAGAAAAATATGTAATTGTGGATAAAATTTGGGATAGCCATCAACACAAAATTAATTTTATGAAATGTTTCAACCAGTATCTGTTAAATCAGTTGTTTGTTCTAGTTCATATTGCTAACTCTATTCACGCGGGGAGAAGGATGCATTGATCTCAGAAGTTTGAATCTAAAGGAATGTATTCTCTTAGCTCCTTTTATGCTCTTGCTAATTTTAATTGGTGTGTTAGTGATAATAACGGAATTGATGCGCACACGACGTTTTTTTGTGTCCAATATGCATCTGATAAATGCTTCGCACTGCCAGATGATGTAGGGACAGAATTACAAATGGCTGGATGGAAAACGTCGAATGTGTGTTGTACAAAAAGAGTTGAATGTATAGTAATGCTCTAATAGCAACCATTGTGTTGCGAATGTTGATTATGCAGTTGCTTTGTGGGCTTTATGATTTATTTTTCTGAATAAAAGGGAACTCCCCTCTGCCTCATTTTATTACAAAAACAAGGCAACATCCTACAAAACATGTTTACAACACTTGGGAGCAACTAGAGTATTTGCACTACGAAAGCGACCCTCTCAAAGGAGTATCTAACAACAAGGGAACAAAACCCAAAGACAGAACAATAAATCACTAAAGGAACAACACCGTAGGGGCTTTATGAAAACTTCGCATTGACATTTGCTTCAATCGTGCCCATTGGTAAAGAATGCAGGTGATTTGGAGACAGCGTGGCAAGTATGTCCCAATGGGAGGTGTTGCGCTCAACAGTTGCAAGGGATCATCTGGCCAATGTGGAAAGGAAACTGGAGCAAATAGCTCGAGACCCTCCATTTGATGTGACCTCACTCTGATTAATTTAGTTTGGGTGACCGATATCTTTACTCTCCTTGGTTATGAGCCCGACACAAGGATCCAAGATGAACGTGTTGGGGAACACAGTATTTCAAAAAATTTCCTATGATCACGCAAGATCTATCTAGGAGATGCATAGCAACGAGAGGGGAGAGTGTGTCCACGTACCCTCGTACACCGAAAGCGAAAGCGTTTATTAACGCGGTTGATGTAGTCGAATGTCTTCGTGATCCAACCGATCCAAGCACCGAATGTACGGAACCTCCGCGTTCAGCACACGTTCGACTCTATGACGTCACTCGATCTCTTGATCCAGTTGAGGACAAAGGAGAGTTTCGTCAGCACGATGGCGTGGCAACGGTGATGATGAAGTTACCAGCGCAGGGCTTCGCCTAAGCACTACGACGATATGACTGAGGTGTGTAACTGTGAAGGGGGGCACCACACACGGCTAAGAGAAGACTTAGTGTGCCCCCGTCCCACGTATATAAAAGGGGGAGGAGAGGTGGCCGACCCAAGGGGGGCGCGCCATGGGGGGGATTCCTACTTGGACTCCCGGTCCAAGTAGGATTCGCCCCCCCCCCTTTCCTATTCCCACAAGGAGAAGGAGGGAAGGAGGAGGAGAAGAGAAGAAAAGGGGCCCCCAACCCTAGTCCAATTCAGATTGGGCTTGGGGGGGGGGGGGGGCACCACCTGGCCGCCGCCTCCTCTCTCCACTAGGGCCCATGAAGGCACATTAACTCCCCGGGGGGTTTCCGGTAACCCCGGTACTCCGGAAAATGCCCGAACCTTTCCGAAACCATTCTGGTGTCCAAACACAACCTTCCAATATATCAATCTTTATGTCTCGACCATTTTGACACTCCTCGTCATGTTTGTGATCATATCCGGGACTTCGAACAACCTTCGGTACATCATATCACATAAACTCATAATACCAATTGTCATCAAACGTTAAGCGTGCGGACCCTACGAGTTCGAGAACTATGTAGACATGACCGAGACAACGTCTCCGGTCAATAACCAATAGCGGAACCTGGATGCTCATATATTCTACGAAGATCTTTGTCGGTCAAACCGCATAACAACATACGTTGTTCCCTTTGTCATCGGTATGTTACTTGCCCGAGATTCGATCGTCGGTATAATCATACCTAGTTCAATCTCGTTACCGACAAGTCTCTTTACTCGTTCCGTAATACTTCATCCCGCAACTAACCCATTAGTCACAATGCTTGCAAGGCTTTATAGTGATGAGTATTACCGAGAGGGCCCAGAGATACGTCTCCGAAACATGGAGTGACAAATCCAAATCTCGATCTATGCCAACCCCAACAAACACCTTCGAAGACACCTGTAGAGCACCTTTATAATCACCCATTTACATTGTGACGTTTGGTAGCACACAAAGTGTTCCTCCCGGTATTCAGGAGTTGCATAATCTCATAGTCTGAGGAACTTTTATAAGTCATGAAGAAAGCAGTAGCAATGAAACTGTCACGATCATAATGCTAAGCTAACAGATGGGTCATATCCATCACATCATTCTCCTAATGATGTGATCCCATTGATCAAATGACAACACATGTCTATGGTTAGGAAACATAACCATCTTTGATTAACGAGCTAGTCAAGTAGAGGCATACTAGGGACTATATGTTTTGTCTATGTATTCACACATGCACTAAGTTTCCGGTTAATACAATTCTAGCATGAATAATAAACATTTATCATGAATTAAGGACATAAATAATAACTTTATTATTGCCTCTAGGGCATATTTCCTTCAGTATCCCACTTGCACTAGAGTCAATAATCTAGATTACATAGTAATGATTCTAACACCCATGGAGTCTTGGTGTTGATCATGTTTTGCTCGTGAGAGAGGCTTAGTCAACGGGTTTGTAACATTCAGATCCATGTGTATCTTGCAAATCTCTATGTCTTCCTCCTTGACTTGATCACGGATGGAATTGAAGCGTCTCTTGATGTGTTTGGTTCTCTTGTGAAATCTGGATTCCTTCGCCAAGGCAATTGCTCCAGTATTGCCACAAAAGATTTTCATTGGATCCGATGCACTTGGTATGACACCTAGATCGGATATGAACTCCTTCATCCAGACTCCTTCATTTCCTGCTTCCGAAGCAGCTATGTACTCCACTTCACACGTAAATCCCACCACGACGCTCTACTTGGAACTACACCAACTGACAGCTCCACCATTCAATATAAATACGTATCCGATTTGTGACTTAGAGTCATCCGGATCAGTGTCAAAGCTTGCATCGATGCAACCGTTTATGACAAGCTCTTTGTCACCTCCATAAACGAGAAATATATCCTTAGTCCTTTTCAGGTATTTCAGGATGTTCTTGACCAATGTACAGTGATCCACTCCTGGGTTACTTTGGTACCTCCCTGCTAAACTAATGGCAAGGCACACATCATGTCTGGTACACAACATTGCATACATGATAGAACCTATGGCTGAGGCATAGGGAATGACTTTCATTTTCTCTCTATCTTCTGCTGTGGTCGGGCATTGGGTCTGACTCAACTTCACACCTTGTAACACAGGCAAGAACCCTTTCTTTGACTGGCTCATTTTGAAGTTCTTCAAAACTTTATCAAGGTATGTGCTTTGTGAAAGTCCAATTAAGCATCTTGATCTATCTCTATAGATCTTGATGCCCAATATATAAGCAGTTCACTGAGGTCTTTCATTGAAAAATTCTTATTCAAGTTTCCTTTTATGCTATTCAGAAATTCAGTATCATTTCCAATCAACAATATGTCGTCCAAATATAATATCAGAAATGCTACAAAGCTCCCACTCACTTTCTTGTAAATACAGGCTTCTCCAAAAGTCTGTATAAAACCATATGCTTTGATCACACTATCAAAGCGTATATTCCAACTCCGAGAGGCTTGCACCAGTCCATAAATGGATCGCTGGAGCTTGCACACTTTGTTAGCACCTTTTGGATTGACAAAACCTTCTGGTTGCATCATATACAACTCTTCTTTGAGATATCCATTAAGGAATGCAGTTTTGACATCCATTTGCCAAATTTCATAATCATAAAATACGGCAATTGCTAACATGATTCGGACAGACTTAAGCATCGCTACGGGTGAGAAGGTCTCATCATAGTCAACTCCTTGAACTTGTCGAAAACCTTTTGCAACAAGTCGAGCTTTGTAGACAGTAACATTACCGTCAGCATCACTCTTCTTCTTGAAGGTCCATTCATTCTCTATGGCTTGCCGATCATCGGCAAGTCAACCAAAGTCCACACTTTGTTCTCTTACATGGATCCCATCTCAGATTTCATGGCCTAAAGCCATTTCGCGGAATCTAGGCTCATCATCGCTTCCTCATAGTTCGTAGGTTCGTCATGGTCTAGTAACATGACTTCCAGAAAGGATTACCGTACTACTCTGGTGTGGACCATACTTTGGTTGACCTACGAGGTTCGGTAGTAACTTGATCAGAAGTTTCATGATCATCATCATTAGCTTCGTCACTAATTGGTGTAGGAATCACTAGAACTGATTTCTGTGATGAACTACTTTCCAATTCGGGAGAAGGTACAATTACCTCATCAAGTTCTACTTTCCTCCCACTCACTTCTTTCGAGAGAAACTCGTTCTCTAGAAAGGATCCATTCTTAGCAACAAATATCTTGCCTTTGGATCTGTGATAGAAGGTGTACCCAACAGTTTCCTTTGGGTATCCTATGAAGACGCGTTTCTCCAATTTTCGGTTCGAGCTTATCAGGTTGAAGCTTTTTCATATAAGCATCGCAGCCCCAAACTTTAAGAAACGACAACTAAGGTTTCTTTTGCTAAACCATAGTTCATATGGTGTCGTCTCAACGGATTTAGATGGTGCCCTATTTAACATGAATGCAGCTGTCTCTAATGCATAACTCCAAAACGATAGTGGTAAATCGGTAAGAGACATCATAGATCGCACCATATCTAATAAAGTACGGTTATGATGTTCGGACACACCATTACGCTGTGGTGTTCCTGGTGGCGTGAGTTGCGAAACTATTCCACATTGTTTCAAATGAAGACCAAACTCATAACTCAAATATTCACCTCCACGATCAGATTGTAGAAACTTTATTTTCTTATTACGATGATTTTCAACTTCACCTTGAAATTCTTTGAACTTTTCAAATGTATCAGACTTGTGTTTCATCAAGTATATATACCCATATCTACTCAAATCATCTGTGAAGGTCAGAAAATAACGATACCCGCAGCGAGCCTTAACACTCATCGGACCGCATACATCGGTATGTATTATTTCCAATAAGTTAGTGGCTCGCTCCATTGTTCCTGAGAACGGAGTCTTACTCATCTTGCCGATGAGGCATGGTTCACAACCATCAAATGATTCATAATCAAGTGATTCGAACAGTCCATCTGCATGGAGTTTCTTCATGCGCTTTACACCAATATGACCTAAATGGCAGTGCCACTAGTATGTTGCACTATCATTATCAACATTGCATCTTTTGGCATCAATATGATGAATATGTGTATCACTATGATCGAGATTCAATAAACCATTTACCTTGGGTGTATGACCACAAAAGTTTTTTTCATGTAAACAGAATAACAATTATTCTTTGACTTAAATGAATAACCGTATTGCAATAAACATGATCCAATCATATTATGCTTAACGCAAACACCAAATAACATTTATTTTAGGTTCAATACTAATCCTGAAGGTAAAGGGAGTGTGCAATGGTGATCTTTATCAACCTTGGAATCACTTCCAACACACATCGTCTCCTCGCCCTTAACTAGTCTCTCTTCATTTTGTAAATCCTGTTACAAGTTACTAATCATAGCAACTGAACCAGTATCAAATACCCAGGGGCTACTATGAACACTAGTAAAGTACACATCAATAACATGTATATCATATATACTTTTGTTCACTTTGCCATCCTTCTTATCCGCCAAGTATTTGGGGCAGTTCCACTTTCAGTGACCATTTCCTTTGCAGTAGAAGCACTCAGTTTCAAGCTTGGGTCTAGCTTTGGGCTTCTTCATGGGAGTGGTAACTTGCTTGCCATTCTTCTTGAAGTTCCCTTTTTTCCCTTGCCCTTTTACTTGAAACTAGTGGTCTTGTCAACCATCAACAATTGATGCTTTTCTTGATTTCTACCTTGGCCGATTTCGGCATCGCGAAGAGCTCGGGAATCATTTTCGTCATCCCTTTCATATTATAGTTCATCACAAAGTTCCAGTAACTTGGTGATAGTGACTAGAGAACTATGTCAATCACTATCTTATCCAGAAGATCAACTCCCACTCGATTCAAGCGATTGTAATACTCAGACATTCTGAGCACATGCTCATTGGTTGAGTTATTCTCCTCCATCTTGTAGGCAAAATACTTGTCAGAGGTCTCATACCTCTCGACTCGGGCATGAGTCTGAAATACCAATTCCAGCTCTTGGAACATCTTATATGCTCCGTGGCGTTCAAAATGTTTTTGAAGTCCTGGTTCTAAGCCGTGAAGCATGGTGCACTAAACTATCAAGTAGTCATCATACCAAGCTT
The DNA here is from genome assembly GCF_018294505.1 of Triticum aestivum. NCBI lineage: Eukaryota > Viridiplantae > Streptophyta > Magnoliopsida > Poales > Poaceae > Triticum > Triticum aestivum. Next base: position 117,833,248 of record NC_057809.1, on the reverse strand, counting down.
GTCAAACGTTCATAACGTCTACATCTGCTCCTGCAATAGGTCCGTGACCTAGCGGTGCATCAAGGACATAATTTCTCTGTGCAGCAATGAGGATAGTCCTCAGATCACGCACCCAGTCCGCATCATTGCTACTATCATTTTTCAACTTATTTTTCTCTAGGAACATATCAAAAAAATAAACGGGGAGCTACATCACAAGCTATTGATCTACAACATAGATATGCAAATACTATCAGGACTAAGTTCATGATAAATCATATTACTTAAGAACTCCCACTTAGATAGACACCCCTCTAGTCATCTAAATGATAATGTGATCCATATCAACTAAACCATGTCCGATCATCACGTGAGATGGAGTAGTCTTCAATGGTGAACATCTCTATGTTGATCATATCTACTATATGATTCACGTTCAACCTTTTGGTCTCCAGTGTTCCGAGGCCATATCTGCATATGCTAGCCTCGTCAAGTTTAACCCGAGTATTCTACACGTGCAAAACTGGCTTGCACCCATTGTATGTGAACGTAGAGCTTATCACACCCGATCATCACGTGGTGTCTCGGCACGACGAACTGTCGCAATGGTGCATACTCAGGGAGAACACTTATACCTTGAAATTTTAGTAAGGGATCATCTCATAATGCTACCATCGTACTAAGAAAAATAAGATGCATAAAAGATAAACATCACATGCAATCAAAATACGTGACATGACATGGCCATCATCATCTTGTGCCTTTGATCTCCATCTCCAAAGTACCATCATGATCTCCATCGTTACCGGCATGACACCATGATCTCCATCATCTTGATCTCTATCAACGTGTCGTCATATGGTCGTCTCGCCAACTATTGGTTTTTCAACTATTGCTATCACATAGCGATAAAGTAAAGCAATTATATGGTGCTTGCATCTTATGCAATAAAGAGGCAACCATAAGGTTCCTGCCAGTTGCCGATAACTTTAACAAAACATGATCATCGCATACAACAATTTATATCTCATCACGTCTTGACCATATCACATCACAACATGCCCTGCAAAAACATGTTAGACGTCCTCTACTTTGTTGTTGCAAATTTTGCGTGGCTGCTACGGGCTTCTAGCAAGAACCGTTCTTACCTACGCATCAAAACCACAACGATTTTTCGTCAAGTGTGTTGTTTTAACCCTCAACAAGGACCAGCCGTAGTCAAACTTGATTCAACTAAAGTTGGAGAAACAGACACCCGCTAGCCACCTGTGTGCGAAGCACGTTGGTAGAACCAGTCTCATGAACGTGGTCATGTAATGTCGGTCGGGACGCTTCATCCAACAATACCGCCGAATCAAAGTAAGACATTGGTGGTAAGCAGTATGACTATTATCGCCCACAACTCATTGTGTTCTACTCGTGCATATATCATCTACGCATAGACCTGGCTCGGACACCACTATTGGGGAACACAGTATTTCAAAAAAATTCCTACGATCATGCAAGATCTATCTAGGAGATGCATAGCAACGAGAGGGGAGAGTGTGTCCACGTACCCTCGTAGACCGAAAGCGGAAGCGTTTAGTAATGCGGTTGATGTAGTCGAACGTCTTCGCGATCCAACCGATCCAAGCACCGAATGTACGGCACCTCCGCGTTCAGCACATGTTCAGCTCGATGACGTCCCTCGATCTCTTGATCCAGTTGAGGGCGAGGGAGAGTTCCGTCAGCACGACGGCGTGGCGATGGTGATGATGAAGTTACCGGCGCAAGGCTTCGCCTAAGCACTACGACGATATGACCGAGTTGTGCAACTGTGGAGGGGGGAACCGCACACGGCTAAGAGAAGACTTGGTGTGCCTTTAGGGTGCCCCTCCCATGTATATAAAGGGGGGAGGAGAGGTGGCCGGCCCAAGGGGGGCGCCATGGGGGGAGTCCTACTTGGACTATCGGTCCAAGTAGGATTCGGCCCCCCTTTCCTATTCCCACTAGGAGAAGGAGGGAAGGAGGAGGAGAAGAGAAGGAAAGGGGGGCCGCCCCCCCAGCCCTAGTTCAATTCGGATTGGGATTGGGGGTGGGGGTGCCATAACCTGGCCGCCGTCTCCTCTCTCCAGTAGGGCCCATGAAGGCCCGTTAACTCCCCGGGGGGTTTCCGGTAACCCCCGGTACTCCGAAAAATGTCCGAACCTTTCCGAAACCATTCTGGTGTCCAAACACAATCTTCCAATATATCAATTTTTATGTCTCGACCATTTCGAGACTCCTTGTCATGTTCGTGATCTCATCCGGGACTACGAACAAACTTCGGTTCATCAAATCACATAACTCATAATACAAATCATCATCGAACGTTAAGCGTGCGGACCCTACGGGTTCAAGAACTATGTAGACATGACTGAGACACATCTCCGGTCAATAACCAATAGCGTAACCTGGATGCTCATATTGGCTCCAACATATTCTACGAAGATGTTTATCAGTCAAACCGCATAACAACATATGTCATTCCCTTTGTCATAGGTATGTTACTTGACCGAGATTCGATCGTCGGTATCATCATACCTAGTTCAATCTCGTTACCGGCATGTCTCTTTACTCGTTCCGTAATGCATCTTCCCATGGCTAACTCATTAGACACATTTCTTGCAAGGCTGATAGTGATGTGCATTACCGAGAGGGCCCAGAGATACCTCTCCGATACACGGAGTGACAAATCCTAATCTCGATCTATGCCAATTCAACAAACACCATCAGAGACACATGTAGAGCATCTTTATAATCACCCAGTTACATTGTGACATTAGATAGCACACAAGGTGTTCCTCCGGTATTCGGGAGTTACATAATCTCATAGTCAGAGAAACATGTATAAGTCATGAAGAAAGCAATAGCAATAAAACTAAATGATCACTATGCTAAGCTAACGGATGAGTCTTGTCCATCACATCATTCTCTAATGATGTGATCCCGTTTATCAAATAACAACACATGTCTATGGCTAGGAAACATAACCATCTTTGATTAACGAGCTAGTCTAGTAGAGGCATACTAGGGACACTCTGTTTGTCCATGTATTCACACATGTACTAAGTTTCCGGTTAATACAATTCTAGCATGAATAATAAACATTTATCATGATACAAGGAAATATAAATAACAACTTTATTATTGCCTCTAGGGCATATTTCCTTCAGAACGAGCTTCAGTGTTTCCGCGTTGATGATTCGAGTTTCAACATGTGATGAATCCCTCATCTTCACTTACGGGGGCCATTATTCTTAATGATGGAGACACATGTGCAAACAAGATGGATTTGGTTGTATCTGTATAAGATAGAGCTCGAGGTGGTGTTCATGTTGTTTACCTTTTTGGTTTCGTGTATGCTATAACTATAGCATTTATTTTCAGTTGAGTGTTGAAGAAGTGCCATCTGCTAACCTGCGGGTGCTATGCAATGATATAAACACAACATTTGGTTTCATTGATTCAATGCAATGGGGAAAGGCATTGGGCTCCATTCTTCTAAAAAAGAAGAGTAAAACATGGAGCAGAGGGTACCTTGGCTTACATGGTTGCGTGGGAGAGAAGTAGGCGAGTATGGTCGCAAGACGTCGAGCGAGCACATTCCACGATGATTTAGTTGCAGAGTGCTCAAATTGGCACATTTACGCCAGTGTTGGAATTACGCAAGAACATCCACAAGACGGTGGCAAAACGAGGTTGTCCAACCCTCGTCGTAATTGCTTGGGCAGTCTGGAGCGGGCTAGGAGCCACCTGTCTTCTAGCAGATCCCACTTTGCATTCATAGATATAATTTTCCAAAGAATGTTCGACAATTTTTCTAACAAAAAATATTGCTATTACTAGTCTTCCGGATAAGCTCATGAACAAGAAAATGTTTCTGCAAAGTCTATACATCAAATTTTAGGGGTTGTAGCTTCAACATAACAATGTCTGAGGAATTGGACAATTTAGCAATGGAAGGATCATAGAATGCATGATTGCATAGAAGTAACTGAATATAGGAGATTGAGCTAGGTTTTTTCCCTTAGAGAATGTCGGGACACTCTATATGATACAGGTCCTCTCACATGCAGTGCACTGGATCATGTAATAAAGCTCGTTTCGCTCATCTGACTTTGCTCTGACGACTGTTTAGTTATTTCATCTTACTCTAACCTATGATACGATGTCACTACCATCTAGTCAGCCTCGTTGTTGGTCCTGCTATACAAATAGCTCAACAAAAATTACCTTGATCCTTCCATTGTTCTATCTGTGCTCAAAGTGGTTAAAACCCCGGCGATCAATCCCCTCCCCTCGCGTCCTCGAGCCCCACACCCCTCCACCTCCCATTTTCATCTCTCCTGCCGCGCTCCAGACCACCCATGCACCCCTCCACTTGCCCTTCGCTTCGCTCCCCTCCTCTGCTCAGGAATCCTAGAACATTGTTGCCACCGCATCTCTTCCCATTTCACTGCAAACTGTCCCTAAGCCTCTTCCTCTCTTCTTCTCGGAATAGCACCGATTTGTTTCCACTTGAAAATTAAATATGCTTTTTTCACATGTGATATGTTACCTCTTGTCATGTGTTATGCTATCAAAGTATCGTTTGTCTATATACATATTTACATTTATGTTGTCAAATTGTAGTATGTACATTATGACATGACGATGTAACTAAACTTATCTAAATTTATAACAACAACAAAAAGTTGTGATATGAAATAACTTTTGATTTAGATCAAGACTTTGCACCATATGGCACAGTGGGCCATCTAGTGAAAATAACGGATGAACTTTTTGCAATCGATTAACATGACCGATGTTCGGGGCGAGGAGGGTGTGGTATATCTTAGTGAAATTTTGATCTGATCCTTTCCTTCACTGGACCTTCCTTATGTTAGCAATCCAAAGATAGTTCCTCGCACATCAATAGAAACCTCCATTTTCTTAAAAGATGCTTTGTATTTTCTAGAGAAGAGGCCCGAACAGAGCCCTGCTTTGAATTAACAAAATCATAAACCAACAAGGATTACAAACACAATAAACCAACAGAGAAAAAGAACAAAATAATAAGATACAAAGGCACAAGCAAGAAAGATAAATAAAGAACATGAAGTTGAAGACGTTGAGGCCCTATTCCATGCACGAAGCACTATAGACTAGGAACATGTCGGCTCTTTTTTTTATAAAGGACACTTTTATTATCTCGAAATGTAGCATCAAGCGGATACAAAGCATTACGAGTAACACCCGGCCTCTACATAATTAGGATGCACACATCCAAACACGTAAAGTCTAACAAAATGAAAGAAAAAAACGACAAATCGGCGACAGTAGAGTCCTATAGACCGACACTATGCCTATGTCACAAGGGACGGTCGACCGATCCGGAGATTATGCTGCCACCCATGTTGGGTAAAAACCACCGTAGCCACCTGCTCCAACTACGTACACACCGTCTTGAACAGTGGTTGGTACTCCGCTCGTTGTAGCGTAGACCACGTACGAAGCGAGTGCGTACAACGGAAAATAACCTACAGAGGAGAAGCATTTTTATCATTGAAAACCAAATCATTTCTACATAGCCAAAGCGACCATAGTAAGGCGTATGCTCCCACCCGTATTAGCGTTTTGAATCTATTTGGAATACCGTCCAACCAATGACCAAAAATATTGGCGACACTTGTGGGCGGATACAAATTTGATGCTATTTGAATGATTGACCGCATAGAACGTGCAAACTTGCATTGGAAAAAGAGGTGTTTGATTGTCTCTTCATGAGTACAAAAACAACACTTCTTACTTCCTGGCCAGTTGCGTCATGCGAGGTTATCTTTGGTTAGAACAACTCCCCTACGAAGATACCACATGAAGATTTTTAACTTTTATTGGAATCTTCGACTTCCAGATTTTCTTGTTATTACTCATCGCTACCTCCGAATGCGTAAGTGTACGGTACATAGAGTCAACTGTGAATGACCCTGATGTAGTAAGGTTCCAGCGAAACACATCCCGACCTTGTCTAAGATTAATCGAATCCAGACGGGATAAAAGATTGTGCCATGACATAAGTCGGGGGCCAATCAAATCCCGCCTAAACGAAATGTTGGGTGGGGATGAACTAAACACTTGCGCAATAGTATTATCTCGCGAGCAATGTTGTATAGGACTGGATATTGTTCTCGAAGACTGGCATTGCCTAGCCAAATATCTTCCCAGAAACGAACCTCCGACCCGTCCCTTGTCGCGAAAGACCCAAAGCGAAAGAGATGTTTCTTTGCCGCCATTAGGCCAGCCCAAAACTGCGAGTCGCTAGGTGTCCAATATGCCCAAGACACCGCCTTTTGGCCTAGATACTTGTTGTGCAGTATGGTTTGCCAAACACCATCCTCAGTAAGAAGTTTAAACAACCATTTACTAAGTTGGGCCTCATTCTTGATCTACAAGTCATGAATTCCAAGGCCACCTTGATCTTTCGACCTACAAACCACACTCCATTTGGCCAATCTGTATTTTTTCTTTCACCATCTCCTTGCCAAAAGAATCTGGATCTAAAATAGTCTAGTCTTTGCAAGACCCCTTTTGGGAGTTGGAAGAAAGAAAGCATATAGAGAACCATATTTTTGAGGACAGAGTTAATCAAAACCAGCCGTTCTCCAACTGAGAGCAATTTGCCTTTCCAATTGCTCAATCGTTTCTCTAACCGCTCCTCTACATGCTTCCACTCTGCAATGGTGAGACGCCTATAATGAACCGGCATTCCCAGATATTTAATCGGGAATTGGCCATGTGCGCAACCAAACAGGTCAGCATACTCGGCCGCCGCCTCGGTGTCTTCTCCAAAGCAGAAAAGTTCGCTTTATGGAAGTTTATTTTAAGACCCGACATTTGCTCAAACGCTGACAATAAGAGTTTCAGGTTTCGAGTCTTGTCCAGGTCATGTTCCATAAAGAGAATTGTGTCATCGGCATATTGCAGAATAGAGAGGCCACCATCCACTAGGTGTGGCACTACTCCTGCAATCTGGCCGTCCTGCTTGGCGCGCTCAATCAGAATAGCTAACATGTCAGTGACAATGTTAAATAAAATTGGGGACATGCATGGAGTCACCCTATCGTAGTCCTTTTTTTGTTTGAAAGTAATGGCCTACATCATCATTGACTTTGATGGCCACACTTCCTCCAGTTACAAAATTATGGATCCACTCGCGTCATTTATCGGAGAAACCTTTCATCCTTAGGGCCTGTTGGAGGAAAGACCATTTGGCCTTGTCATAGGCTTTTTCAAAGTCGATCTTGAATACTACTCCACTCATGTTTTTTCGGTGCATATCATGGACGGTCTCATGCAGGATTACTATGCCATCAAGTATATTTCTTCCTTGGATGAAAGCCGTTTGAGATGGCCGGACAATATGGTCAGCTATCGAGTTTAACCTATTCGTAGCCACTTTGGTGAAAATTTTGAAGCTGACATTAAGGAGGCATATGGGTCTGAACTGTTGGATCCGTTCGGCCTCCTTAATCTTTGGCAACAAGACAATCTCACCAAAATTAAGTCTGAATAGGTCAAGTCTGTTGGAGTGAAGACAATTAAACAACTCCAAAAGGCCAGACTTTATTATATCCCAGAAATTCTGATAGAATTCTGCGGGGAAACCATCTGGACTTGAAGCTTTGTTATGTTCCATTTGGAACACCGCAGCTCTCACCTCCTCTTCAGAGAATGGTGATGTAAGGATATCGTTTTCTTCTGTCGCGACTTGTGGAATATCATCTGTTCGGGTCTCATCAAGGGTGAAGTTCCCTTCGGCGGTCGCCCCGAACAGAGATTTGTTGTAGTTGGTGATATACTTTTTGAGCTCCTCCTGACCTTCGATCCGCCCCTCATCTAGTTGGAGACTGTAAATACATTTCTTCCTATGCCGCCCATTGGCGACCAATTGGAAATATCTTGTATTACTATCACCCATCAGAATGAAATCAGCTTTGGATCTTTGGTAGTATTTGATCTCTTCTTCTCGCAAAAGACGTCCAACCTTCTCATTAGATTGATTTTTCAATTCAATCTCTTGTTGAGATAAGGTGCGCGTCTCAGCAATTTTGTCGAGGTCATCAATAATGGTATAGAGCCGTTGTTTTTCTTTTTTATATATCATGTTGGTGTGTTTCGCCCATCTAGTGAGGTGTTGCCTCATGGCCCTTATTTTAAAGTTCCATCTGTGAATACTTGTACGACCAACAGCAGGCCTCTCCCAAACATTCTTGATTATGTCTACAAATTCTTCCCGATGCATCCATCCCAATTCAAATTTGAAAGGACGACGTGCAGCTTGGTTCGTAGAGTTGGAATCTAGAATGATGGGTGCATGATCTGATAATGCCTCGATACGCTCTAGGGCTCGTACGGTTACCAGAGGAAATTTTAGTTCCCATTCGGTATCCATGAGTACCCTACCAAGCTTCTCATATGTCGACACAGATCGATTATTAGCCCATGTGAACTGACACCCTGACATACTCGCCTCCCGAAGATCCAAACTGTCTATCACAGTGTTGAATAGGAAGGGCCAATGAGTGCCGAAGCGGTCATTATTTTTCTCTTCCTGGTATCTAAGGATATTGAAGTCCCCTCCAATAAGCATTGGGTATGGGTTATCCTTAGCCAGGTTTACCAATTCCCGAAGGAAAGCCGGTTTATGCTCATCTTGGGCAGCCCCATAGTCTGCGACTAGAGTCCATGTAAAATTGTCAGCTCTATTTCTTAGGTGATATTTTATATGAAATTCACCAATCGAAAAGGCCAACAAGTCCATGACTGTTGTTAGAATACCAAGAAGAATTCCTCCAAACCTTCCATGGGCTAGTAGACTATGCCATGCATAGTCGAAACCACCTGATAGGTGGTCGAGGACATGTGGGCAAAAATCACACTTACCAGCCTCGGAAATTGCCACAAAATCCAGTCCATGTTCCCTTACACAATCACCGACGTGCTTATGTTTAGCCAAGTCCAAGAGACCTCTGCTATTCCAAAACATGCCTTTCATGGGGAAACTCGGATCGGTATGGAACTCTTCACCTTCTTGGGCGGTTTTTGTTTCTTTTTAGAGGAGTGTGATTTAGATTTCCGCGAGGACGCTGTAAAGTCACAAAACATGGGCCCAGGTCTTGCATAATCTAATCCAACCTCGGTAACCTCACCAACCAAGTGGGATATAAGCGGACCATCATATTTGGCATCTGCTTCATCCTCCTCCTCGGTTTCGGGGTTAGGTATGGAGGCATTACACTTCGGAGAAACCTTTAATCGGTTAATCTCCATATGTTTAAGCACCCCAACCGATATATTAATTTCATTATCATTCTTTCCAATAGAGCATCCAACATTCTTTAAGGTAGAAGAAATACGTGAATCTGAAAAGGAAAGAAAAGATTTTCCGGATAAGTTACCTGGAACGGTGTCCAAATTACATGCAACCTGATGTCGCATTGCCTTGTCCATAGCATGTTCGTCGGTCGGAGAAGAAATGTCAACAGAGACGGGGTGACGGTTACTACGCCGAAGAGGAGAGCTTCCCTCGGACATAAGGGCCACCCGTGTCACTAGGCGATCCGTCGACAATGATGAAGCAACAGCGAACATGGTAGGTGTTGAAGACGAAGTAGGTGTAGACAGATGAACACATGGCGCCATCTGTGTAGCATCGTGAGACGGCCTGGAAGACTGCAGACCAGCCTGCGTGGGTGTGCTGACCACAGTAACAGCCGACTGCTGAACCTGCACGTCCATCAGAATAGAAAGGGTATGCCATTCCAAACAACTAAGGACCTCCACACAACACAACCATTAATTCCATATCTGAAGAAGGCCCGTGCATCCTCTCCTGGCTCAAAAGATGACGCACCGTTGGAAGATGGAGATGTTCCCCATAGAACATGAATGGATGTCGCCGGAATGTGCCACATAAAAAGGAACAATGCTGAAATTGGCTCTCCTTGAGTAGAGCAATACATCCGCACATGACCAAATCATAGATAAAGGAAAATGTTCAGGTCGGATGAAGCAAGGAAATAGCATTGAGCCGTGGGAAGCTCCGAGTACCAAGGAGACATATCTGACACCGTCAGGAGGAGCTTTGGCTCTCGTTCCACGCCATGATGTAGCCATTGGTGGAGGGAACCCCTATCTCCTCCCACCATGGAACACAACCACAAGATGCATGAATAGACACACATCGGTCACACAGAGAGCACCGAATGAGGTTTCACTATCGAGCTAAAGCATTGGACGCAAAGAACCACGCCACTGCCGCCGCCTACCATAACCCATCAGCGCACAACAACCACAAAGCTCCCAAGGTGGCGCCTTAATGAAGGACACGATGACAAGAGCACAACCACCACCCAACGAAGTTAGAGTTTTCTCTCAGAAGACTACATGGAGGGGATGGGAGGAGTAGACCTGATATGCACCTCCAAGGAGGGAAACGACACCCTCAACATCGCTGCTGTCACGGTTGGTCAAGGCCGACCTAGACTCCCAGTTTGTACTCCCCACCAGCAGCACCCCCTTTAGTTCGGGAATTGGCAACAACTTAAGCATGATCCAGATTCAGAGGGGAAGGAGTGCACTGAGTAGGGAGGGGTAGGAGATGACCAAATCAGACGCTATCGCCCACCGGGGCAGTCACCGTGCCATGACCCACGTCTTACGGGATCACGTCGTCTGCACAAGCAGGTTCATTGGAACCACACCCACACCGTCGCTCGCCGCTAAGATGATGGTGCCTCACCAATAAAAGGTTTCTACAAAGTCTGGACATCAAGTTGTAGGGACTGTAACTTTAACACACCAGTGTCTGAGGAATTGGAAAGTTTTTCCATCCAAAGATCATAGAATGCAAGATTCCATATAAGTGAATGAATACGAGAGGAGATTAAACTAGGTTTTTTCTCCCTTAAAGGATGCCTCGGTGCCATAGAGCTCCTCTTGTGCACAACGTCTTGGTACGTCTGATGTAGCTTGTCTCGCTCCTCTGGCTTTGCTCTGGCGATCATTTAATTGATTTTGTTTTACTCTAACTTTTTAATATTGGTGTCACTAATAGTTTCGTTTTACTGATGGCTCCGATGTACAAATAGGTAAACAAAAATTTCCTCGACCTGTCCGTTGCTATATGCGAGCTCAAAGCGGTGAAAACCCTAACGACCAATCCCCTTCCCTCCCGTCCTCGAGCCCCGACCCACTACCTCCCATCTCTGTCTCTCCTCCTCCCATGTTCTCAACCACCACCACGTCCCTCCACCCCCCCATTCGCTTATCTCTCATCATCTACTCTCAAACCCTAGTATGTTGTTGTACCGCCTCTCCTCCCGTCTCACCGTCGACGGTCTCTAGGCTTCTTCCTCTCTTCTTCTCACAATTGCACTTTTTTTTTCAATTATCGCATAAGTGACCCAATGAATCTAGAAAGAAAAGAAAAAAAGGACAAAAGGAAATGCTTCCATGAATTTTAGCGTACAATCAATGACATAGAACTTAGATGTGTAATACTTAGAGCACATCTAAAAAAAATACTTATAGCACATCTAGATATGTTTTAGCAAAACTGTTAAATAAAAAAGATATGCATTTTTATTCACGTGTAATATGCTACCTCCTCCTGTCATGTGTTATGTTATAAAATTATGGTCCATCTGTACTCATATTTACATTCATGTTGTCAAATTGTGGCATGTACATTATGATAGGGACAACATAACTAAAACTATCTGTAGTTACAACTAAGAAAAAGTTGTGACATGCAAATAACTCTTGGTTTAAATCGGGACCTTGTACCATTCTGCGTAATGGGTCATTCTAGTGAAAAGAAACGGATGAATTGCTTATGATCGATGAACATCGCAAATGTGTGGGAGATTGGGAGAGGAAAGATATGATGTACCTCGTGCTTAGTGTGATTTGTAACTGATCATTTCCGGCATTGGAAAAAAAATGCTCCCTCTCTCAATTCTTCTTCTTCCATTTTTTTTAGAACCATGGATATACAATTTTCTTCTTCCATTTGTGTAATAATTTAATATCCATTTGTGTCATACCGTATATTAGAATCAACAAGGGAATCCATATATACCTAATTTGTGTTGTTTAAAATCAATCAGTCAGTCAGTGCTATTGGCAAGACAAACACATCCTGCAGAAAATAGGAAAACCTTTACAAGTTATCAGCTAGTTCCTAAAATGGAGATTTCCATGATCTATTGCCATATACTACTAGCTGTTTCGCTTACCCTAGTATTATTATGCGGCCTTGTGCATCCAGAGTAGATCGATCTGTATAGCATCACGTACTGTGCTCGTACTGATCTTCTATCTGTTCAAATCCTCACAAGATATCTGGATCAGGAACAATGGCCATTCTCCTCTTCTTATTTTTCACATCCATTTTATCCATTTCCTACTCTTCGCCATTGCCGGTCAATGCCTCCGGTAACATATCAGCGCGCCGGCAAGCCGGTTGCGGCACCGGCAACCCGGTCGACGACTGCTGGCGGTGCGACCCTTGCTGGGCCGACAACCGGCAGCGACTCGCCGACTGCGCCATCGGGTTCGGCCGCAACGCCATCGGCGGCAAGGGCGGCAGGACATACGTGGTGACGGACCCCGGCGACGAGGACCCGGCCAACCCCGCCCCCGGCACGCTCCGCTACGGCCTCGTCCAGGACGAGCCCCTCTGGATCATCTTCGCCTGCAACATGACGATCCGTCCCAAGCGGGAGCTCGTCGTGAGCTCCCACAAGACGGTGGACGGCCGCGGCGCCAGCGTCGTCGTCGGCGAGGGCGGCGCGTGCTTCACGGTGCGCAACCGGAGCAACGTGATCATCCACGGCATCACCATCCGCGGCTGCAGGCCGGCGCCCAAGTCGTCGGCGAGGACGGGCCACCTGTCGGACGGCGACGGCGTCAGCATATTCGGCGCGAGGGACGTGTGGGTGGACCGCTGTACGCTGGAGGACTGCGCCGACGGCCTCGTGGACGTGATCGCGGCATCCACCGGCGTGACCGTCTCCAACTGCCTGCTGACCAACCACAACAAGGCCATGCTCCTCGGCCACAACGACGGCTACGAGGACGACAGGGCCATGCGCGTCACCGTCGCCTTCAATCGCTTCGGGCCGGGCCTCGTGCAGAGGATGCCGAGGTGCCGGTTTGGGGTGTTCCACGTCGTCAACAACGACTACGTAAACTGGGGGAAATACGCCATCGGCGGCAGCGCATCGCCGACCATACTTAGCCGAGGCAACAGGTTCTGTGCCGGCAAGAAGAAAGAGGTGCTGCTCCTGTGTTTCATGGCGTACGTCGTGCCCTCGTCTTATGATGAAGCTGACCGTACGAACTCTGCCATCTCTGCAGGTGACGAAGCGCGACGGCGACCCGCCCAAGAGCGAGTGGCAGAAGTGGAACTGGATATCCGACGGCGACCTGATGTTCAACGGCGCGTTCTTCACGGCGTCCGGCGGACCGGGGGCTGAGGTTAAAGCCCCCAGTTTTGCCAAGCCCGCCTCTTTCGTGGCGCCGATGACGGCCTCCGCAGGCGCTCTCTCGTGCAGCAAGGGTTCTCTATGCTGAAGCGCTCTAGGCTAGACAGTCACGTAGAATAAATGGCCACCACGTAGGATTCTTTTATTTGTCCACTGCACCAGTAGAGCCTATATAGTCCTGGGAAAAGTAGGTTATACTTGATTTGTTATCAATTCCTCCTCTGTAACGTCCTACAAATTTGGGTGGTTTGAGAATCTTGAATATTGACAAGTTTGCACGGGCTTTAAGTCTGCGATAGTTATGGTTCACCTGGATGGACCGGCGGGCATGGATTGGTCTTGAAATACTACCATATTAAGAAACAGTATAATGGATTGAGCTACGGCTGCTCACAGCGTTTTGACGTCCGTGACCGCTTGATTAGATCGATCGGTTGTCCTCGAGCCTTGCATGGTGGTTCTAGGGCCGCTGCTCCATAAACTTACCTAGGCCTGTTAGGGTATGTACAATGGTTGATAAGACAGTATTATTTTAAATCTTGCATGCAATTTAAAGATGACAAAAAAACCGTCTACAACAAGTCATGTCTTAGTCTTATTTTTTATAACTAGCTATTCCTAAAAATATGGTGAGACATATTGTGCTAAGAGATCATCTCTTGTCTTCTCTTAAATAAGAGAAGACAAATCTTTTCTTACGAGTTTTCTCTCCTCCACCTCATCATTTATTCTACGTGGCACTCCTAAGATAGCATTATTGTACATGCCCTTATGGTCGATCGGGCTGGAAATAAAAGATGGGCCGGACCTGGCCTGGTGGTACTCAACGGGGGGATAACACATCTCCCTTGCGAGCCTCCTCTTTCTGGCCCTGCATACGTACTAGAGATTCCTCGGTCGGCTGGTCACCAGTCTACATATTATTGAACGATAAATTTATTTAAATCTACATCTAGCCTGGCGCAAGTACTCATGTCCTCTCACATTTCACACGTCACCAGAGAGATCTATCGTGTATACTACACAACCAACTCTTGATGCTTTTTCTGGCCACCACCGGTAGAACCAAATACATACATGTATTTTTCATTTTTGATATAATTTGCAAAAATTAAATAAAATTTGATCAAAATTTTGATTTCTTTGAACGATTTTGTCTTTAAAATAATCGAGAGTTTTCCAAGATTATTGTCTTTTTACCGGAATCCGCAATTCAGGAGTTTTAGAAAATGAAAGTGCAACTATCCCTGGATGGTTTTGGTAATTCCTAACAACATATAGCTTACTGAGCTAATGCTATTCCAAAATAAATATTTCAGGAAAGCTCAATGTTAGGCATGGCATAGATTAGAAAAGTGAATCCTTCAAAATGCTAAGGACAAAGGATTGACTCAAGCTCAAAGCACAAGACTCTACATTTTCTATTTTAGTGGTCCAAGATCACATTGAGTCTATAGGAAAAATCAATACTATTAAGAAAGGATGAGGTGTTGCTTAATGAGAATCTTGATCAAAATGCCTAGTGGTATGCTCCAAAACCCTCCACTACTTTCTCACTTCCACATATGTCCTAAACCAAAAAGTACAACTCGGCCCCCACCGAAGTTTCACATCCGGAGCCACCGAGTTCAATTGACATAGCCACTGCCAGAAACCCTAATCAATTTGGTCTCACCGATAGGGATCTAGTTCTCACCGAGACGGGGTTGCAAACTCTCTGTTTCCCTTCGTAACGTTTTGATCTAACCGAGATGAGTGATCGGTCCCACCGAGATTGCAATGCAAACTCTCTGTTTCCTTTTCGTAATGTTTCGGTCCAACCGAAAGAGCGAATCGGTCCCACCGAGTTTGCCTGACCAACTCTCTGTTTGGCTATCACCAAAATCGGTCTCACCGAGTTTGTGTAGTCGGTCTCACCGAGATTACGTTATGCCCTAACCCTAGTGACATCGGTCCCATCGAGTTGACATGTCGGTCCCATCGAGAATCCTAACGTTCACATTTTGAATTAAATCGGTCCCACCGAGTTTAATGATTCGGTCCCACCGAGTTTGGCGATTTGTGTGTAACGGTTAGATTTTGTGTGGAGGCTATATATACCCCTCCACCCACTCTTCATTTGTGGAGAGAGCCATCAGAATATACCTACACTTTCAATACATATTTTCTGAGAGGGAACCACCTACACTTGTGTTGAGGTCAAGATATTCCATTTCAACCACATAAATCTTGATCTCTAGCCTTCCCTAAGTTGCTTTCCACTCAAATCTTCTTTCTACCAAATCCAATCCTATGAGAGAGAGTTGAGTGTTGAGGAGACTATCATTTGAAGCACAAGAGCAAGGAGTTCATCATCAACATACCATTTGTTACTTCTTAGAGAGTGGTGTCTCCTAGATTGGTTACACTACTAGAAAAACCCCTACTAATGGCGCACCTAATATGGCCATTAATGGCGCATCTGTGGTGCGCCATTAACAGCACGCCATTAGTAATTTTTACTAATGGCGCACCACCTGGTGCGCCATTAGTATAGGCCCGGTGCGCCATTAGTATGCCTCCCAGGGGCCATGTATACCCAGGTGCTTTGGCATACTAATGGCGCACCACCTCCGGATGCGCCATTAGTAACCGCGGCATACTAATGGCGCACTGCCCAGTGATGTGCCATTAGTATGCACTGTCATACTAATGGCGCACTGTCATGTGATGTGCCATTAGTATGAATATTAGGTTTTTTTATTTTTTTATTTTCTGTTTTTTGCACAGGTTACAAAATGTATAATTTGACAAAATATAGACAGCACACATCAACAACAGATTCATCAAATACAATAGAAGATTAGTCTTTGAATACAATTCATCATATTAGTCTCCGAATACAATTCATCATATTAGTCTCCGAATTGAAAAGACCGAACAAAGATAGAACATTATATTACAAGTCTCGAGACCGCGAGTAGCGAGTCTGTCTTCACATTACAAGTCGATATCGATCATCTAAACTACCATCACATAGAAGAGAGCTGCGGTCATCACGATGAGCATCATCACGATGAAACTCATCTTCATCCGGTTCCTCCAACGCTCCCTCCCCTCTCCCGCTAGATAGCGGGCGTATCTAGATTCGGCCTCGGCCCTAGTGGTGTACCCTTTGTAACTGTTACCGCTGAATCGGTGAACCTGTCTCCGACACTCCTCCCAGTCATCGTAGACTCCGGGAACCTTACCCTTGTACACGACATACGTCGGCATCGCTATGCACTAGCCAAACGAAACGTTAGTACCAATTCACAGACAATACATAAGCAATATATAAGTATGCAACAGAACGATCGGAAGAGAAAAGCAAGACATTAATAGCATCGATTACATCTAAGTTGAACGACTCTCGAAACCAAAGAGACATACTACAAGTTCATTAAAGTTTAATTACAACATGAGCCAATCGATGTTTTAGAACTAGACAACTCGACTCAAGGGACCGGAGCGTGGATGAAGCCGCCGTCTATCGTGGGAGTCATGAAAGAACGGGCGTTGTCATCCTGCATTTGTAGCATTGTGTCGATGTCACTGTTGGACGGTTGATTTCTGAGGTAGAACTGCCCCGAGGTACGAAGGACATCTTGATGGATGATTTCCGCAAACTCCGACTGGATGCGAAAGAATTCTTGTCGGAGGTCCGCGTCCTGGATTGCCGACACGCTCGCGGCCCAATCTTTGAGTTTACTCGGTAGCAGAAGTTGATGATGGTCCCGTACGATCGCCCGCATGTGATGGATGGCGTAGTAGGCACCCTTCTGACCGCCAGGCGGCTGCTTGACGCAACAGAACGTCGTATTGTGGGAGAACACGTGCTTGCCGTACTTACGAATAGGCCTGGTGAAGGTGCCTCCAGATTGGGCGTAGCCGGGGAGAACATCATCAAGAACCTTCTTGACATTTGTGTAGTCTACGTTCGACTGACGGTCCGGGTCGAAATACGTGGCCATGGAATATTTGGGGCTTAGGAGGATGAGCGTGCAACGTGTGTCACTGCAGAAAACACGGAATGTTAAAAGAAAAACGATCGAAATGTAAGAATTCATATGTTACGGGCCGGTTGAGGGGAGGACTTACTCGGGAAAGTAAGGCACGAGGAAGTTATCCTTATCTTGGTTTGCTAGAATGACGCCTTCGAGGTAAGAACTCGCGACTTGCCGGTCCCCAGCGCTGCCCAAGATCTTGGCACGCATGTAGAAGGGGTCGACTATCACGATGTCCGGGGTCTTGTCGCGAATGATTCGCATCTCCATACTCAGCGAAAATAGCCGAACGAAGGTGTAGTGCAGCGGATGAAGGTTCAACATAGCGTGGATGTCATCAAAACGCAGGACGATCGTACGCCCAATGGAGTTATCCACAAAGCCCTTGCCCTCTGGCACCTTGGCCGCGAAAACCGGGTATGCCACATCCTTCTCTCTGAGACGCCGCTTCTCCAAAGCAAGAACACTGTCATGTAGACTCCGCATAGCACCGGTTGCAGCATTGAGCATATTTGTCGGTAGCATCGCCCTACCCGCCACATGCACCCTCCTCGAGATATCCTGCGGTGAAGGTGGCCCGTCCTGAGCACGGATCGTACTCGGTGCCGGCTGGCTCGCACCCTTCTTAGTCTTTCTTTTGCGTGCCTTCTTCTTCTCC
This sequence comes from Triticum aestivum, assembly GCF_018294505.1. NCBI lineage: Eukaryota > Viridiplantae > Streptophyta > Magnoliopsida > Poales > Poaceae > Triticum > Triticum aestivum. Next base: position 117,815,036 of record NC_057809.1, on the reverse strand, counting down.
TGTAATGGGACCGAGTTCTGCTCACAGACCGCCTTCTTGAGTGTGTTGGGGCTGATAATATTTCGCACCTCGCCTATCTGAGGCTTGGTGAAGTCGGCAGCTGGAGGCGTCTCCTGAGAGCTGAACGCTAGACGGCGCCTATTGCAACTTGGCTTCTCCGCGGTACGAGCTAGATCGCACACGTCTTTTGTTGGGTTTGGTTCTTGAGAAGGAGGCCCCATGAAGTCGCCATCGTACCCATGCTCGGCAAAGTACTGATCCACGTTGCCAAATGTATCATCGTCGTCGTCGTCGTCGTTCTGATCCTGTGCCATATGCATGTTTGGATACAGTGGCATAGGGATGTCCAGCACCGTTACGGCGGTCTTGCCATGGGGCCGACTTGGCGCCGGCACGACTGGCGGTGTTGTCCCCCGCCCCCAAACGAATCTGGCTCTTCAGCCAAAGCAGGGGCCAGCTCAGACAGGCGCTGAGGGTCATCACGTCTTCATCGTCGGCCCCGACGGGTCGAATCGGAGGTAACAAGTCGTCGCAGCCTGGCAGCACCCGAACCAGTTGAACCCTAAACAAGTTGGGTGGCATCTGGGTACCGTGGAACAAGGGGTTGCCCGGTTGAACGATTTTGCCCTTGGCGACATCGACCAACTCGTTGTTCACGAAGTGGAGGAGAGTGCACGGAACGTCGGCGGCGCCCTGCGAAAACATGTAGGGCGTCAGGGATGCCCAGTCAAAGGCAAGGAGATGAAGTCCTCGGCCAAGAGAGGCTTAATTAGTTACCGTGATGATGGCGTCGAGCTCGGCTAATGTCGAGGCACCGCCAACGGTGGGCGTGCAGTTGACGGAGGGGCCGCTTGCTGAAGAGGTGCCGGCCGGCGTACACCCGGGTGCATTAAGCTCCCATGCCAGCGTCGGAGACACCAATGCCACCTCCGCCGGAGGCACCAATGGCCCCGCCATCGCATTATGCGAGTTGCTGGCCGTGAAGCTAGGAATCGGGGGCGGCCCCTGTTGGCCACCCGCAATCCACGCACTCAACCCCGAGATCAAGGTAGGCACAAGGGCGGTGATCGTCGCTCCGAGTCGTTGTTCCACTTGCTCTTGGACAATCTCCGGAATCCGCGCCACCTGTGCCTTGAGTTCTTGAACCTCTTGCGCCTGGCTTTCCGAGCTGGTCTTTTTCTCCTTCCGCACACCAGCGGTATAGTATGACCCCCATTTTGTCGACAAGCCTTTGCCGGCCACACGACCAGCTGACGTCGGCTTACTGAGCTTATCCTTGTTCTTCATTACATTCAACCCCCTATTTAGAGTGGTGTCCCAAGGGTTGCTCTTAGTCGACTCCGCGCTACTGCTTTCAGTCGCCTGCGGAAGGAATGTGAACCATTTAGAAATTTGGCTTCATTAATTAGAATGCAACCATATGGAGCTAATTACGCGGGGGTGTATTCCTTACCAGAACAAGCTCAAGCGCCCTGGTCTTCGGATCCGTGGTAAGCTCCTTTGTTATCGGGTCCTCCTTGTACCGGGCCCTGACATAGTTCCTAGTCTGCTTGTTACCGCTGTATTTCTCGAAGCGGGGCGGTAGGCCTTGCTCGGCACGGTCCGCATCCTCCTTGTCCCATATAGGCTCCGCCACTCTGTAACCGCCGGGACCGAGTGTGTGTTCCCCTATGTTCAGCTCCCGCATTTGTTTCCCCCACTCACTTGATTGGGAGCTTGCGGTGCTCGAGCAATTGATCTTGAAGTCGTTGTAGTCATCTTCGATGATCGAAGGATTTTTCTCCTTGATCTTCTGATAACTCTCACCTTTCTCGATCATTCTCTTCACATTGCTTTTCCAAGTAGACAGGGCCTTGCTCATCTTCGTGAGGGCAGCATTGTTCACTTTATTCCCTTTGAGGCTTGTGTTTTCAAATTCAGCGGGGAACTTGTATCGTTCGTGCAGCTTCGTGAAGAGGAGGTTGCGCAAATTCCCTCGGTCAGGATGCCTCAGGTTCTCGGTGTTGATCGAGACGGTGCTCCGGACAATGCACCCGAGCTGAAGCGAGTACCCCTTGACTATTCGTTCGGGCGCTGTTGGATTCCCGTTGGAGTCCACTTCAGTAACTTCCTCCTTGAGGGTGCGGAGCACGATCGGGCGCCGGTCCTTCCGTTGCCTCTTCGGTTGGCTGCCATCTGTGCGTGCGCCGCCATCATCAGTGGTGGCATCCTCGGCGGCACCATCAGTGGTGGCATCAGTGTGGTCATCCTCGGCGGCACCATCTGTGGTCTCAGGATCGGTGGGGAAGGCGGCGGCCTCATACAAGTGAGGTTGTTCCTCCAGCTCCTGGGACAGCTCCCAGAATGCCTTGCCGCCCGAACCCCCGGCCTCATCGTTGTGGGCCATGTTTCTCTCTAAATAGAAACAAAGTTTGGTCAAAAAGTTGGTTATTGTCAAGGAACAAGATCTCTAAGTTGACCAAATAACCTAATTCTCAGGGTAACCTAGTTCTTGAGGGGTGTGTCTAGAAAGTTGGTTGCTGCAAAGATACAACGTTGTGAGTTTGGTCAAATTGCCTATGATGTTTGTGATATTGCCTTGGATCTTGAAGGCACTGTTGCATGATGCAGTGGTACAGCCAGCATGGGACCTCATCTTTGCAGGCTAATTTTCTAGATTGTAACACTGGGATTTGTGCACAAGCTAAGCTAGCTAAGACAGTAGCTTCCTTGCAACCCACAAAAGACAAAGGAAAAGGGGTGAAAAGGGGGAGATGGTTAGCTTTGATGAGCAGGCAACATCTTCCTAACCCCCTTCTTCTTGTCTCCTCTCACTATCTCTCTCACACACATGGCAAGCAAGGGTGTCTGAGTGTGTGAAAAAATACTAAACTAATCCAACCACTAAAGCAAATTAATTTTTATTTCGGTTGAGAATCGGGCACCTTCTAGGTCAAGAAAATTGGGCATGACCGTTGCTAATTTTCTTGACCTTGGAGTGCCCCATTTCTCAACCGAAACGGAAATTAATCAATGTTTCAGAAGAAAGGGGTCATTTTAGAAGATCACAAGTAGCAGCAGCATCACTTGACAAAATCACAACTAGCAGCAGCAACTCGCATATAGCAGCAGCAGCATCACTTGACAAGTAGTACAGCAGCAGCAGCAGTAGCATGCATGCACTTGGTGCACAGAGTCCCATTTTCAATTTAGTTTCAGTAAAAATGCCACTAGCAAATACAGAGCAAAAATCCACTAGAAGTACACTGTAAACCCACTAACATTTACAGTGTAAATTCCACTAACAATTACAAAATGACAAAACAATATATTTATACTACAACATATATAAAGAAATCTCCGAGTATGGAGATCTTGTAATCAGAAGTAAACACAAGCAAGCTTCAATCCAGATAAAGGCAGTGGAGGCAAAGGCACTAAATCAAAATAGACACCTTAATTGTTTGTGTCCTACATATGTACACCGAAACAAGAATATTACTTTATACTGCAGCCATCACTGCAGCCTGAGCCTCACCCGTTAACTGTTGATTCCTCAAAAAACCAACCTCTTATCTATACTTACTAGTACTTTATACTGCCAAGCAAAAGGAGCGTTAGCATCCCTCTCCCTGTTTAATCTCATAGCACAATGATAAAGTTATCTTGTCCTGGCCATGGGGAAGCACCAAAACCCAATGGAGCCATTTTTTTTGTTTTATGAGTTATATAAAAAATTAAATAGTTCCGTGGTTCAGGCATAATTGCCCTCATGTAGGATGGACGGGTGGCCAGGCAGGCTTGTTTAGTTTCGTCACTCAGTGTAGCTAGTTGTCTATACTATCGACCAATAACCAGTTGACTTGATGATCATCGTGTTCATTTTTCTCCTTCACTTTCCTTCTGGTGGAAGCAAGGCATCACTGGTTCATTGTGCATGTATGCATCACTGGTGGAAGCAACCTACACAAAACATATATCACCAACAGGACGGAAAGCGTCTTATCAGACCACATATCATCTCATCTGATTGCAATCTACCTTCCAGTCTTTTGTATCCCCTCACCCTTTCTAGGAGAGACACAACTAATTCTCCAGTGAAAAACAATCAAAGGCAGACACAAATAATAACGCATTCTTCATACTAAAAACCTGTGAACCAAGAGCAACAATACAGTAAACTAAGCTAACATCACACCCGCTGGAAAATTAAAAATGCACAGCCCATCGTGTTGGCCAGAGTTAATCATATAACAATATGCTTCTCTAAATTATAGGAATCTGAGCAAAGCCACAGCAAGTAAAAAAAATCATGCTACAAGACAGATCAGACAACCGCAGTACAAATCATCTACACCCTGATATCCCCATCCTTCCAGGAGACTAACTAATCTCCAGTGTAAAACAAGACAGCCATACAATGTTCATACTAAAACCTCTGGTTACATGAAAAAGTGTTCCAGTGAACCAAGAGGAACAACTATGATGTGAGTGAATTAATCTAGGATGACACCACTGGAGAACTAAAAATACATAGCCCATCGTGTCGGCTAAAGTCAACTGTGGGATAATAAGCTGCGCTAAAATTCATGCTACAAGACATATCAGACAACCTACTGAAACAATATCAACAACAGGAAGCAAAGCATCCAGATGAACATGCAACTGCGGGAAGCAAAACTCGTCTCCATGCATACCTCTCGGACCACAGTATTCTTCAGGGGTAGGGGTCCTCTCACGAGTTCTCTTTGCCTGCAATTCAGAAGGTCATCAGCGAATAGGAATTCAAATGCATGGATCATAATCATTCTGCATTGATAAATAATTTTACTCGAGGCAATGAATGAAATGTGCATCAAACTGGTCCTGGCAGAAGCTGAGTGCAAATTATCATGCTCATATGGAGATGGGATGGGAGGAGGGAAGGGGATAGGGGTCGGGGCGGTAGCTTACCTTGGAGGAGCGGGCCGGGGTGGAGGAGGCGGCGTCCGGTGGTGTGGACGGGGCAGCGTCCGGGCGGCGGGACGGTGGTGTGGACGGGGCGGCGTCCGGGCGGCGGGGTC